>NC_057813.1:445637310-445646745 GCF_018294505.1 Triticum aestivum
ATGTACAAGTCAATATGATATAAAAAAACTATAGCAAGAATTCAGCACATTACAAGATTTAAATGAACTTGCACAAGATGCCTCATCATTGATAAATTTGAATTCAGGTTTATAAATGCATCATTTTGTTAGTTTTAAGTTTAGATGGTAATTCCTCTTCCATTTTATTGAATTCTATTATTACTTTCTATAGGTACCTGCCCATGAAATTCTTACGTTTAAATTGGCATATATGTCAAATTAAATGTGTACTCACTCCTACCTTGACCGCATTTACAGGACCAAGTCTGTCTTCATATAAAGATTCTTATGCTGATCCATTTGGACCTTCATGTGATTCAGGCAATAACTCTTCACTGACAAAGTGACATGATTTTCTTGTACTAGTTCTCTCCCAATAACACTCCTTTAAATTCATTTGATCGAGTTAATTTGCTTGCTTTCTATTAATTAGGTGGCAGCTACTGCATTTGTTGACCTTTGTCTACGAATTGGACCAGATAATACTGTCATACATGTTTTGCCACATCTAAAAGAACTTTTCGCTGAATTGGCCTTTTTTCAAGACTCTTCTGCTGTTAGCCTTCCTACAAAAGGGTTAAAAATCTCAGAAAGAAACAAAAGTGAGCCGATTAAAATGGAATCTAGAATTGATCTCGTGTAAGTAGAAACATGTATTTTCCGTTGTTACATTGTTTGGTATAAGTAACTATACATGCTTCATTATATTTACTTATTGAAGGTAACTGTTGTAGGTTGTTGCTATATCCTTTCTTGGCATCACTTGTTGGAATAGAGAAGCTCCGTGAATACTGCTCTACATGGTTTCTATTGGAGCAGTCTCTTCAAAGGTTGTACAATTGGAAGGTATGTGAAAGCTGCTTTGGTTCCTATTGACCGGTGAGAGTTGTGTTTTCCTTCTTATTTGACTAGCCATGCTTTCTTTCAGTTTGAGCCTTCCAGTAAATGTTCTATAAGTGCTGAAAACATGAAAAGTCAAAGGTATCAGCCTGGCAACGACACCTCGTCTGAGGTTGTTCCAACAGAACTTTTTAACGGGGCAGGGTCGTCTGTGTCTCAATCTCAAATCCCTAAAACTGGTTGGATGGCAGCTTCCAAGCACAGATCTAGGCTTGAGCATGGGACATCTAGTGACAATTTGTCTACATCAACTTCTGGAAATCAGCCGTGGTTTTGGTTCCCTACTCCTGACAGTAGTTGGGGCCTACCAGATCTTCTTGGACGTAATAGCGGTTTGAAGGATGAACTTCCATGGAAGATCGAAGCTTCAGTCCTTTATTCAGCCCGTGCACACCCTGGGGCTCTGCGGTCATTAGAAGTCCATGATGATGAGTGCACGATTTTTACTGGGGGAGTTGGACCTGGTTTTAAAGGAAGTGTACAGCGTTGGGAGTTGGCCAACATGAATTGCACATCTGGATATTACGGGCATGAAGAGGTCAGTTTCTCTCACTACCTGCATATGACTTTCTTTTTCGCTATTATTGTTGGATGGTTCTTATTTTCTGAATGAAACACAGTTTGTACAGACCGTGTACTGATGTTTAGCTTAGTGTCTGAAATACGGTGCTCTGATCATTTAGTGGTTGTGTTTGCTGTGATTAAACATTGAATCACTACAGGGTAATATCTCTGAGAGGACGGTGTTCTTTCAGTAAATGCTGTTTGATTTCTAGCTCAACTGTTCTAATAGTATTAGATTACCATATATTCGATTGCTCGATCTTGCTTGCATTTCTTCTGTGTTTAAACTCATTGATGTACTCCTTGTAAGTTAATTTCACCCCCTAGATATAGCGCTTTTTCAATATGCTCCAACAGTTCATTTTCTGATATTTTATTTATATAGGTTGTCAATTCCATCTGTATCCTGTCAATTACTGGAAAAGTAGCTTCTTGTGATGGCACGATTCATATTTGGAATGGGCAGACAGGAAAGCTCATAGCAGCTCATACCGAGTCCTCAACAAGCTTTCCGCTGCAAACTGCATCTGTTGAACAGGCAAACATGCTTAATCAGGACGCGCTCTCAGGTGGAATACTGTCGAATGCATTTCGTGGTAGCTTGTATACGACCATGCATTACATGGCATCTGAAGATAAACTTGTTGCTGGCATGGGAAATGGATCTATCAGGTATACACTTTGTCATCTGTTTATTGGATTTGGTGATTTTATTATGTTTCTAACATATTTTGAAATATCCTTCCTGCTATTCTACTGCGGTAAGTGTATGGGTGATCACTGCAGTACCACTTGATTATTTATGTTCACAATTTTGACTATGTTTGGTAGGCACATCTGAAACAAAATAGGGAGATAATCTACTTCACTTAAACAGGGCATTGTTATGTGAGCTTGGAAGCATTGTTAGTTTTTGTTGTAGAATTAGTAATGCAAGTTAGAACATATTTCTTTCTCGCAGCAAGCCTGCAACTCACTGTTATTTCACTCTGTTTCTACCTCACTACCGAAAAATTTGTCTACTATTGAATTGCACATTGATTGAGTTAAAATGCAGATTTATTGATATCTCTCGGGATCAGAAGCTGCATTTATGGAAGAGTGATTCGGCTGAAATCTCCTTCTCATCACTCGTGTCAGCTATTTGCTCGTCTGGCTCAAACAAGCCGAGGAATGGAAGCCTAGTGGCTTCATCATCCTGGATTGCAGCAGGTCTAAGCTCTGGTTATTGTCGATTACTTGATGAGCGTAGTGGAAAAATCATTGCAGTTTGGCGAGCACATGATGGTCACATTACGAAGGTATGCCAATGCCCCTACTAGGTTGCTATCCATCATAGGGCAAAACCATGAGCAATTGTTATTCTGGCATCTGACTGGTTCCTTTCTATTTGCGCATAAAGTTGGCATCACCAGAGGACCACTTGATTGCTTCTAGCTCCCTTGACAAGACACTTCGAATTTGGGATCTAAGAAGGTATTATTCTTTGGCTGCAACAATTCATTGGTTGTATTACCTATTTTGGTATGATATGTTCTCCATTCTCTTATTGTATTAGTGCAGTATCATATCTGAAAAGACGAGGACAACAACAACAACAACAACAAAGCCTTTAGTACCAAACAAGTTGGGGTAGGCTAGAGGTGAAACCCATAAGATCTCGCAACCAACTCATGGTTCTGGCACATGGATAGCAAGCTTTCACGCACCCCTGTCCATGGCTAGTTTTCTGGTGATACTCCGGTCCCTGTCCATGGCTAGTTCTCTGGTGATACTCCGGTCCTTCAGATCTCTCTTTACGGACTCCTCCCATGTCAAGTTCGGCCTACCCCGACCTCTCTTGACATTATCAGCACGCTTTACCCGCCCTCTATGCACTGGCGCTTTTGGAGGCCTGCGCTGAATATGCCCAAACCATCTCAGACGATGTTGGACAAGATTTTCTTCAACCGGTGCTACCCCAACTCTCTTGCACTGGCGCTTTTGGAGGCCTGCGCTGAATATGCCCAAACCATCTCAGACGATGTTGGACAAGATTTTCTTCAACCGGTGCTACCCCAACTCTATCTTGTATATCATCATCCCGGACTCGGTCCTTCCTTGTGTGGCCACACATCCATCTTAACATGCGGATCTCCGTCACACCTAACTGTTGAACATGTCGCCTTTTAGTCGGCCAACACTCAGCGCCATACAACATTGCGGGTCGAACCGCCGTCCTATAGGACTTGCCTTTTAGCTTTTGTGGCTCTCACTTGTCACGGAGAATGCCAGAAGCTTGGCGCCACTTCATCCATCCGGGCTTGGCTCGATGGTTCACATCTTCATCGATATCCCCATCCTTCTGTAGCATTGACCCCAAATATCGAAAGGTGTCCTTCTGAGGCTGCCCATCAAGGCTAACCTCCTCGTGCCTAGTAGTACTGAAACCGCACCTCATGTACTCGGTTTTAGTTCTACCAAGTCTAAAACCTTTCGATTCCAAGGTTTGTCTTCATAGCTCTAACTTTCTATTTACCCTGTCCGACTATCATCGACTAGCACCACATCATCCGCAAAGAGCATACACCATGGGATATCTCCTTGTATATCCTTTGTGACCTCATCCATCACCAAAGCAAAAAGATAATGGCTCAAAGCTGACCCTTGGTGCAGTCCTATTTTAATCGGGAAGTCATCATTGTCGCCATCACTTGTTCGAACACTTGTCACAGCATTATTGTACATGTCCTTGATGAGGGTAATGTACTTTGCTGGGACTATGTGTTTCTCCAAGGCCCACTATGTGTTTCTCCAAGGCCCACCACATCACATTCCGTGGTATCTTATCGTAGGCCTTTTCCGAGTCAATGAATACCATATGCAGGTCTTCTTTTGCTCCCTATATCTCTCCATGAGTTGTCGTACCAAGAAAATGGCTTCCATGGTCAACCTCCCAGGCATGAAACCAATCTAATTTTTGGTCATGCTTGTCATTCTTCTTAAGCAGTGCTCAATGACTCTCCCATAGCTTTCATTGTATGGCTCATCAGCTTAATTCCACGGTAATTAGTACAACTCTGAACATCTCCCTTGTTCTTGAAGATTGGTACTAATATACTCCGTCTCCATTCTTCTGGCATCTTGTTTGCTCGAGAAATAAGGTTGAAAAGCTTAGTTAGCCATATATAGCTATGTCTCGGAGGCCTCTCCACACCTCAATGGGGATACAGTATCATATCCGAAAAGAGACGTACAATTTTCTTGCACTATTTGTGTTCTGAAACTTTCCTGATACACCACTACTTGTTTGGGCCATAGTGATAGTGATAAGATTATGTTATATCACACTGAATCCACAGTTTCATAGAAGCAGCAGTTTGATTATCAACTTTGGATCACACAATATGCATATATCTTATTGATTATGATTTGTTTCCAGTTTGAGCTTAGTTTCTTAAAGTTTTGTGTGCAATGTGACAGGAACCTATCAGTCCAGTCAAACGTTTTCAGAAGCCATTCAGATGGCATCTTTGACTTCTCTGTTTGGGGTCAAGACCTGGTTTCAGTGTCAAGAAACAAAATTGCACTTACTTCCCTATCGAGACCAACAAGTGAGGTATGTACTTTCTCCTCTTGACCACATTCACCACCACGCTCTTTTGCAAGCTTTATATTTGGAGCAGCAGTGCAGCCTCTTTTGGAATTTTACATACCATATGAATTGTAAGTCCACTCTGTTCCTGCCAAAGTAACTGTTGGTACATTTTGTCAAAAAAAAATCCATGCAGATCGGAAATCAGCAGCTCGTACTTCAGAACTTATATTCGTCTGACAGAGGAGTTAAATATAAAAACATGTCTGTTCTTTCGGCTATTTCTGTGCTTCCTTTGTCAAGATTGTTTGTCGTTGGAACAGAAGATGGTTTTCTCAAAATCTGCCACTAGATGTTTCCAGTAGTGGTAATCATCTCTCCCTTGTATCGACTTAAATATTTTAGCAGTGCCTCTCTCTTTTCTAACATTTTAGTGGTGCCCTGCTCATAGTTTTTGTTTACTTCAATTCGCCAGCAGTCACTACAGGTTACAGGATACATATGTAGCCAAATTTACTGTTGTAAAATTCATGGCTGAGTATAAGCTTCAAGTTTTGTCTAATCTTTTCCCTTGCAATTATGCATCGCTATATATTAATTGAACTTTCTAGCTTTGTTGTTCTAGTGAAGCCGAAGCTTGTAGCTCCCACTCTTTCCTCTAGTTTGTTGCACCGTATGGTTATGCTTGCCCAGTTTTGGACACAATGTATCCAAATTGTAGTTGGCAAAACCTGATCAACACTAGGAAAACTTGTCAGCATATATCGCATATATTTGTTATACTGGACTCTGGAGTCTGGTTACTCTACCAATAAATTATTTCTTGTTAACCGTGCTAAGGTGCCTAAGTCATCTTCTATCCCTTGAGTTGAGATCTGTTCCGAAACCTGCATGTCCTTTATTGGAGAAATGTTACAGTGTTGTCTGTCGATTTCCTATTGGTTTGTTCTGCCACAAAGCTGAGGATGCCTTCAATTTGCTGCAGACCTACCTGACATGGATCATGGGAGCTTAAATGTGGGTAGTTGGGTAGTTGTGGGGAAGAGTAAATTGGAGCTTGGCTTCTGTTACGGTCCTGGTATGAATGCTCTTGTTTACTGCAGTCTAAGGCCTTGCAACCCTCGGTATGCGCACCCAGGCCACTGTACACCCAGCATCAGATATGTACATAAGTGCAGTATGTCAAGTCTTGGCTTTATGATCTTAACTCAAGCTAGAAAGTACACCAACAGAGTAAACATGTATGGTCCCATGGAGATCTGCGGTCCATGTTTTGGTTTGACCGTAGCCAAAACCTTTGGAGCCACTGGCATAGCTACGCTCACTGGCAGGTGGGTCCTGCCGCAAAGAAACACAAGTTAGGCCCACCTTTCAGTTTCAGCCACAGCCATAACACAACGATCATGCACAGTACACTACACTAGCGGTTATAAAAGAGGGGGATGTGCAACTTGCTCTTGGCCAAACCAGAAGGTCGGCAAGCAAAAGCAGTAGCAACAATGGAGAGGCGTAGCGGCGTGAGCGTGAGCCTTGTTCTTGGCCTCCTGCTCGCCACCACCGTTGCTTGCCATGGTGCGAGGGACATCCCAGCAACTGAGCCCGAGTCCTACCGTCCCCATAACGTCTTTGGGTTCGGTGGTTTCTACCCTGGCCCGTCCGTCAACTGGGTGTTTCCGGGGCCAAACGGCGTCACACCACAGGTAGGCTTCGGCGGGATGCCGGGCTCTAGCTCCTTCCCTGGCACTAGTGGCTCGTCCGGCAGCAGTGGCGTGGTCGGCATTCATGGTGCTGCCAATCCCTGATCGTGTTGTTGTCTGTCTTGGTGTCTTGATGTTTAAGATTGCTCTTTAGAGCCATGCAGGTGCAGCATTCTACCGTGGTGGTAGAGAGTAAGCTTCTTGCTTGCTCTAGTTTAGCAGTATTGTGTTATGGCTTATGTGTGTGTTGTTTTCAAGTGATCTGTGTCCCGTGTCTTTGTAAAAGACTTGTTCTTGGCTGTTATTTAACCTTGTGTACTTCTTAGATGTTGTATTGCTGTCGTGGGTTCGAAGTCCCTTTGCTGTATCTTTGATTTGGAGAGTGAGGGTTTGAACCCATGAGCTGGATCACCACAACCTTGTCCTGTGTTCCGTGTCTCGTCTCTTTTAAGTATTTCCATCATTCTTCTCAGTGTGCTTTCAGTTTATTATGTTGTTGATGAAATGCATTTCCATATCTTTGTTCTTGTTTATTTTCTGTGACCATTCATAGGTTGGTTCAACTTGCGGCATCATCTTTAGTTATGGAACACTGGGTAGCATTGATATTGTGCACATTGGTTAAGCACCTGGAAGACTACAGCCAGCCAGTTATAATTGATAATTGTTATGCTCAGTGATAGGTCCCAGCTTGTTGTATTCGAACTTTTTTGCATCAAGTTTATGGCCTTTTCCCCTCCTTTTCCTTATGAATGGCTGGTTCTCTTATCTACTACAAATGCCGAGAGGTTGTAATGGGAACCGTTGAAGATCTTCTAAGTAAACTAACCACTACTTGTACTTACATCATTTTCTTTGTTGAGATGCTAGTCTTCCTGTTTGATATATGCACTGATTATATCACTCATGTTCATGTAGCTAGAAGTCTAAAAGTACCTCTGTAATTGCTAATGGCCCTTGATGCTAATTTCTTTGAATGTGAATATGATGTCTCATTTGGGCCTCAACGAAGTATAAGAAGGGCAAGCCAGCTTTTAGCATTTAAGCCGATTAGTTTTCATTACTAGTTCTGTTCAAGAAAAATGCTCCCGATATTAGTTTAACTACTGGTATTTGATCTTAGGGTTAAAATATCTACTACTACTAAATATTTCTTGAGATAACAATTCAGTTGCCATTTATTAGCATAAATTTAAGAGTCCAAATAGAGGGGCATCTGTTTCTTGTGCCCAAAACAAAGCCAAAAGTACGGCGATGAATGTCATTGTCAGATTAGGAGTAGTTCTTGAAGAATCCCGCGTGTATGAAGACTGGAGATAGTCAAGACTGGAGCTCAAAGCTGAAGAAATAGGTTGTTCTATATGTTTGTTTTTCTTCTATTCTTGTCAAAGCAACGACCTAAGCATAGCGTTTATCGAGTTACTAGAGACCAGTCCACAACTGCCGCTAGCTTGTCGCTAGTTCAGTGAATTCACCAGAGTCGGGGTCATTGTTAAGCTCAAGACCAGTACAACCTTTGTTTATGACCCTGCAGCTGAGCCGTATCTTAACCATGGACTTAACAAACTTGCTCTTCCATCTCTTATCGCTTTTGACAAACTCGTCAACTGATGCTCCCAGATTTGAGTTTGTGAGCAATGCCTGGTCTGACGTGAACAGGCCTAGGTTGTTTGTCAGACCCACATAATACTTGTTGTCAAGCATCGTCGGGGTAAGATCAACCTGGCAGTAAAACAATCATTATAGACGCGGCAAGGAAAATGTCCATAAGGCCCGAAAGGAAAATGTCCGAGATCTAGCGGTAGTTCTGAACACCATCATACCTGACTGGTGTTGCTGAAGCCATGTAGCATCTTTGTAAAGGACGAGCAATGCGAGACGCCTATGGTGTGCGCACGAGAGAGGATGACCATGTCCTGAGCTGTGAGGTCCGACCAGCTCAGAAGCTGTTGAGAGTGGTGACTAGTGAGGGTAGGTTGTTGAGGGCGTTCTGGTCAGTGGATATCCTGCCGTCGCGGCGCCCAGCAGGCACCTTTGTAAGTAACATTTCCTGGTAGCGCGATGCTGTCATGGGCAGTGAAGGCAAGGATGCCCGTGCATGAGACTGTCTTGGGGCATTGGGCCTTGATGGCCTTCTTTTCAGCGTCAATTACCTCGAATCCACGGAGGCTGGGCTTGTTGGGGATAACGTCTTTCTCAGCAGTTCTGTTTGCCGTTGAGTCAATCAGGACTGAGCCGTCACAACCGTTTTGGCATATTGTAGTTGTGTTATATAGCAGTAGATCACCTCACAAATATTTGTTTGAGTATGAACTGTGGGCATTAGACTTGATGATAGACATATATGCTGGTTGCTCTTTTGCATTTTGTGTACATGCATGTTTCTTGTTGGTATATACTCCCTCCGTCCCAAAATAAGTGTCTCAACTTTGTACTATCTTCAGTACAAAGTTGTATTAAGGTTAAGACACTTATTTTTGGGACGGAGGAAGTATTTGTCTTTGTAGAGATTTCAACAAGTGACTACATACGGAGCAAAATGAGTGAATCTACACTCTAAAATATGTCTACACACATCCGTATGTGGTAGTCCATTTGAAATCTCTAAAAAGACAAATATTTAGGAACGGAGGGAGTACAAAAGAAAAGCAGTGTCGATGATCAATATTGTTTTTTTTG
>NC_057813.1:445646927-445651043 GCF_018294505.1 Triticum aestivum
AGGCTAGATGTAAGTTCGTCATACAAATTGAAACTTCAACGAAAATGTGTGCCATTAAATAATCTTTGCCTCTCTGTTGGGAGTTTTGACAGAGCAAATATATGATTGATCATTGAAATATTTCATTGATGCAAATGAATCATCTTGTCTGCATCTATCTGTCTATGACGATCTCTAGCCAAATATATGTTGATTAAAGGAAGGAACCGCATTTCCTACTACATTATACAGTACATATATGTGACAATAATAAATGTTCCTGAATACTTTTACACTTCTGTGTGGCATGCTGCAGAAGAACTGACACTTCTCTTGCAGTTTATAAATAAATCTAACTAGGGGGTGCAAAGAAGGATTCCTTTTGGTGTTACGGTGAACATAGAACTCAGGCTTACCTGTTGATAGTGCAGGTATAAGAAAGTAAATGCCGCGTACATACTTTGACAAAACAGTCGTGGAAACGCAACCGAATGACGGCAGCGGCGACACCAGACAGCAGTGATTGCCTGCTGAACCAGGTTCTCTGCCAATGGGCAGCTCTTACTGTAGAATCGGACTTTCAGGCCGGCGCCTACAGCGGCAATGTGGAGAAGGGCAAGGGCGGCGACTGCCGAGGTGACGAGCAGGCACTTCATTTTTTTTCATTTTTTTTGCGAAAAGAGCAGGCACTTTTCAGTTGCTTGTGTCTCTTCTTGGTCCCAGTTGTAGGTCTCATGGGTTTATATAGCAGACTAGATCTCATGAACTTCAGTTGCTTGTGTCTCTTCTTGATCCTATTCCTATATCTCATGGGTTTATATAGCGGACTAGAGTGGTTTTGCGCTCGAAATGGAAGGGCATGTTTGTCAACAGGGGTGTAAAAGCTCGGTGCTGCACAAGTGGTGTCATTTGCTTGCGCTTTTCTACTTCGTGGCCTTATCGACATGCTCCCTGACCCCGAGATCGTGTTTTGGTTTATGACTTTGAAACCTAGTCTATTTACAGCGGTACCAGATGGCGCTAAATCTTGGTTGGTTTGCTTCGGTTGTAACCGGATAACACGGTACCTGTTGCAGGACCAGAGTAGAGACCCAGTTCAGCTCAAAATCGTGTGTAAACGGGAAGTGAAGTGAAGCGACAGTCTCCCGTCTACACGAAAAAAAACAGCTTCTTCTATCTTTTTTTGCGGACAACGTCCAAAACGTCCTTTGGACCAGACCCGAGCCATACCATATAGTCTGGCCTTGAGTCCTACCAAACTATGCTAAAGTATGACTAGAGGAATTACAATCACGACGAACATGAATAATACTAGAACTACGTTCTGACATACTTGCTTTAATCTCCTGGATGATAAAAGCATACTTTGATCTGTTTGTGTCTCCGCTCTTCAACATGCTGACAGCCACCAAGTTATCACTCTATATATCACTTGGAAGATTGCTCCATTGTAGTGCTAACATAAGCCCCTCACGGATAGCTAGAATTTCACACTGGAGTACATCATCACATGAAGAAAGATGCATGTCTGCACGAGCTGAAGATGATTTCGCCCATATGATCTCGCTGTAGCATGCCAGTTCTTCTATCTAACCTGCTGATCTCCAACACCACAGCCTTGGCAACGTCAGCTTACCGCCACCACCCAGTTACCCTAGCGTGCAAGCGAGGCGAAGCCGTGCCGAGTCCCGTGATTTCCCCTTCGTTTCGCAGAGAAGAAAATAATTTGCTTCAACGTCGGCTGTCAGTTTGTCCACGGGGTCAGTTTCCATGAAGTTGCGCTCCGAATTTTTTTTTTTTTTTTGCTTCAAGATTATAAAACCAGCAGACAACGATAGAGTTAGTTTGCAGTTTTGCTACACACGCACCGATGGCTCGGTGGCCGCCGGGCTTCCCCGGCTTTCCCCTCCCTCCACCGACGTGGCCATACCGTCCTTCCATGCCGCCGCCGCCGCCACCGTCCGGCGGTTCGTCTCAAGGCAGGACCGTCGCCGGCACCTTCGGCGGCCTCGTCGCCTGCTTGCTCGTTGGCCTCGCCGTGTGCAGCCTCTGCAAGAGGCGTCGCAACAGCCGCGCCCGCGCCGCGGCCGCTCCGGCGCAGAGCGTGGCCGCAGCCGATCGGGCGCAGAACCTGACGGAGAGCGGCGGCGTGCGCGTCGACGTGCGGCAGCTTCACCGGGCCTGCGCCGTCAGCCCGACGGCCGGGCTCCCGGCGTTCACGTACAGCCTGTCGGTGAAGCACAACGTGAGTGGCGGAGGGGAGGAGGCGGCGACGTGCTCGGTGTGCCTCGGCGCGATGCAGGTCGGCGAGACGGTGCGGCTGCTGCCGGCGTGCCTGCACCTGTACCACGCGGAGTGCATCGACCCGTGGCTGGACGCGCACTCGACGTGCCCGCTCTGCCGCTCCGACACCGACCCGGCCGCTGTATAGCTAGATGCACATTTTGAGGGGTGTTAATTTTGTTAGATTGATTTTGCTTTCTGTATATATTGAAAAATACGTCTACTCAATTATCTGGGCGACATAAGATTGGAATCTCCAAATGATGCATCTGTCCTATTTGCTAGTAGTATTTTGTGGACGTCCTGATGGTCATTTGATCTCCAATGTCTTGAAGATCTCACTCTCCCGGTTTTGTCTGGGGATCAGATATTTGTGGGGGTGATAGCCTTTCTTTTCCCTTCTTCTGAAAACCTTCTTACTACACGGTTCTCCAGTAGAACTGTTGAGAACGTCCGCAATGGCATTGCCGAACCATCTGAAAGAGGGCCCTTATAAGTGTCATACATGTTGCACAAACACATGACACCTCTGAACGTTTTTTACGATAAGTTTAACGACAGAAGGATGTCAACATTACCTGTTAAGCATAACAATTTCATTTTCAAATGGCAAGCTTTAGTTTTTTTTTCGGATGACAACTTTTAGTTGTCAAAAACGTCAAGGCCAGAGTGCTTCGTGTCACACTTATCATTTGAGCTGTCATTATGTAGCTCCCGCAAAAAAAAAGTGTGTCATTATGTGAAGGGATGCATTTTTCGCTTACAATTGGAATTGGGTATGTCCGCAGTCCACCCACCTTCATCTCCTCAACGTCGCCGAAGGATGCCGCCGAGCGAAGCCCATGACGTCGACGCAGCAGTGCCGCGACGTCGCTCGGTTTTGTGCCGCAGTTTCCCCTTCATTGGACGCGCATTTGGCCCTGAATCAACAATCATTAATTAACCCCTTTGACCACAGGCTTGCAACTAGTTGCTTTTATTCGGCTTATAATTCTTCCCTGACAGAGTCTTCTTATAATTTGCTTAAACCATACCGCAAACAGCAGTTGCGAACCACTCGCACCAATGGCTCAATTGCCCCCGGGCTTCGTCCCCATTGCTTCTCCTCCTCCACCGTGGTGGCCATTCCATCCTTCACCACCGCCGCCGCCGTCCAGTGCCAAGCCATAGTCCACTCAAGGCAGGATACTCGCCGGCCTCCTCATCGGCGTCGTGGCGTCCTTGATCGACGGTGCGGCTGCTGCCGGCGTGCCTGCACCTGTACCACGCGGAGTGCATCGACCCGTGGCTGGAGGCGCACTCGACGTGCCCGATCTGCCGCTCGGACGCCGACCCGGCCGCGGGCGTCGGCTGGCTAACGTCTGTTTAGGTTTTTATATATATACGTAGCGAGGTCTACAGTACGTAGTACCGTGCTGCTTCAGAATTTGTATCACACATTCTCGAGTGTATTCTTATGGGAGATTTATTTTGCTTGTATTGTATCTATGCAACAGGAGGCGGGAAAATATAGAAATGATGTGGTACTATTTTGTTATTCTTTTGTTATTTGTCGAACAATTTCACAAATAGGTTGAACATTTTCATTCAACATATTAAAATCCTCTATGGAATATTCCCACATAATATGGAATATTCGTCATGAATTATTTATAGAAAAAAATGTTCACAGGGAACCAACCACACTGTTGATGCAATTTTTTTTCCGAATTAGCTACTTGTCAGTCGATTGGTTTTCCAGTTTGGGGTCAGCCGATTTTTGAACGAAGGAAAGACCTCGCCGGAGATAAGGAAAGACCTCGCCGGAGATAGGGAAGGGACTCGCCGTCATCACCTCAATATCTATCTTAGGGT
>NC_057813.1:445651512-445657042 GCF_018294505.1 Triticum aestivum
CGGCCACGGGTGGCGGTGGCCGGCGATTCGGCCGGTGGCACGTTTGGCGGTTGGGGAGCTGAGGAAGAAGAAGATCTTGCTGCCACACGATTTTCATCCAACGGTTCAGGAATCGACTGACGCAAACTGAAATATTCAGTCGACTGAACTGTAGCCTCATCCATTTTTTTTCTCTTTTAGTGAAATGACATGCAACTCTCCTGCATGGTTTCAAAAGAAAAGGAGCTGAGCTGCGGGTGATCAAGTGTGTTCTGACTTTTGAGGTTGCTCCCTTTGTTTCGACGGAGGCGTTTCAGTTCCCACACCGAGGAATACATTACTCTTATGTCTGAAAAATAATTACTATAAATTTGAGTCAGGTCTATCTAATAGCTCCCTTCACAGAGCGCTGATGTAAACACATCCAAACATGTAGTCCCTGTCAATGGCACACCAGCATAATCCCGAGCGAATAATCAGACAATATAAAACACGAGCCATGCGCCTATAGTCCTATCATGCACAGAAGGGTCTCTTCATTTGTTACGAACCCGTACTGCTATTGACCCCTTCAAATCAGTGGAATAAAAGGAGTGGTCGCTCTCGCTGTTGCTGCTGCTGCTGCTGCTATGTTAACCACCAGAGAAGCGTCGGTTGAGGCTCCAACTATTCAGACAAACCAAACCTAATCATCAGAACCGTCCACTTCAGCTCGAAAACTTCGAAGAGGAGGCAGCACTGTGCACGCAACAAGAAGAGACATAAAATCGAATCATGTTGCTCCAGCGCCAGTTAGCCTACTCAACTGCGGCGCCCGTTCCCAGCCTCGAGCGCTATGCATTTCGCCATGTCGCCCGACAGCCTCCTCCACTTCTACGCCGCCGCGGCGGCCGTCACCGCCGCCTTCGGCCTCTTCTCGCTGTACAGGCACCTCGTGCGCCGCCGGCGGCACAACCCCGGCATGGAGGCTCCGGACGGGGATTCCGAGGAGCGCCGGCCGCTCGCGGTGACTACGGTGGCGTCGAGCCTTCTCCCGCCCTTCATGTACAACCGGCTCGTCCGGCACAGCGGCAAGGGCGACGGCGCGGGCTCGACGGAGTGCGCGGTCTGCCTCGGCGCCATCCGGGTCGGCGCCATGGCGAAGCTGCTGCCGGCGTGCGCCCACGTGTACCACGTCGAGTGCATCGACCTGTGGCTGGCCTCGCACTCGACGTGCCCTCTCTGCCGGCGCAGGGTCGGCGATGATCGCCCGGCTCAGGACCTTGCCTGTCTTTCACCTGCATAGATTGATCGACCATCACGTAGGCAAGACCGCAAGAGATATCTGTACAGTTTTTTTTTTCTTTTTTCCTTTTTGAACTTCGAGATAAAATCTGCATGTATGCTGGTGTATAGTGTGTGAACTGTAGACTCGTGTGTTTCACTGGAGTTGCATTCGGATTTCTCAGCCGTCAGGATCCCATGAAGGCATGAATTGATTGCCAAAATACACACTTCCAGTGTCTACATGTGAGATCGAGATATTTCTGGCCGATGCAGCATTCGAGCAGGGCAGCAGGGGAATGCATGACATAATGCCAATGTAATCATCAGGAATGCCATAATGAGATATTACACATAGCAGGAGATAAATACATAAAACGGAAGCAAGCCAAATAAAATGTCTTTTTCAAAGAAAGAAAACAAATAAAATGTTGTACTGGGAAGTGAATGAATGCATAAAATTGAAGCAAAAAAATGCAATTACATGAGACGAGGGGCGGCAAGAACCTCTCTGATTGCTCATTTGCAAGACCAGGAAAAAAAGGGGGGAGCCATCCGAGAGAGGATCTTTTTTCCTCACTCCATGCTCCACCACATAGAGAACACACTGAATTGCTGCAGCTCAATGGTTGATCATATACATGACACGCAGACAGGAGTTTAAGCAAACCCATCAGAAATGCGAGGCAACAAAAAATGTTACAGACAGAGACATGCACAAAATAAATGACCGGGTGTCGAGTCGCCATGAAGAACTTTGGCTTAAATCTGCACCGGTGCGACCATAGGTTGTTATTCCCGTGAAGCTGCCATTTCTGGGGGATGAACTGCAGTGGGACAAGTATGGGGTTAATGGTTCTGCAGAGACTTGACATATCAAATTAAACAATACGTAGCTCAAAAAAGAATTTCCCATTATCCAGTTTCTAAGAACTGAAATAGGCAAAGTGGCTGCATTATTGTGACTCTTGGCTCAGGTGGGTTGATAATCTTGTTGATGAAGCTGTTTTTAGATATTTGGGTGTTTGGCTAACTGCCTTTTTTCATGACCCAGTTTCATAAAGGGATATAGTATTACTTTCTAGAACATATGAAATGTGAGAAGACCATTGGATCAAGAAAATCTAATCTTAACTTAATTTACCAAAACAGAGTAATTTTCACAACTTTCTTCCCGCAGCAGCTACAAAACATGCACAACACAATAACCGTAAGCTGAATCTAAAGTGTGTATCTTCAATAACGTAAAAAATTGCTTCTTCCATTCCATGCAACAGATGTGCTAATCACTTTGAAAGAACCTCCAAAACTTTGGGTAAGTATCTGGTGTATGTCTATGACCGGTAAAATTTATCTGATGACTAATTATGTGTACAACTAAATGTAGACATGCATGTCAATCTTAGATCATTCTCAGTCAATCAAAGATATAAAAATCATACGAAGGATGTCAGTTAATCAAAACTGCTTCTTAGTGCAAATCTTCAAAAGAACAAATAGACCCAAAGTTGATCATTTTTCTTTGTTTCCATTACTGAATGTACAGCCAACAATAGATATGGTTAAGCAATGTGTATGTATATGAAAGCAATAAATTAGTATTTTATTGTGACAGAAAAATAAGTTAGCTACACCAGTACCACACCATCAACATGGATGAAACAGATCATAACCGTGTGAGCTAGAAGGATATTGACTTGCTAGCATAGTGGAAGAAAAACTAGTGCAGAGGCAGAGCCAGGAATTGAACATGGTGATGAGCCGAGTTGAAAGTTTTGAAACCCAGTCACATGCTCACTAGATTAATATGTGATGAATGGAGAAGGGGATTAATACTGGATTAGTTTCTATGAACATCACGTAACATCATTAAAACTTAGAAAGAATTAGCACTACATAATTCCAAAGATTGATTGGTTAGACAAGCCGCATTACTAGTCTTGACCATACTAGAAGTACAAGACTAAAAGGGTATCATCACATGAACTCCGGGAAGAAAAAGGATAAGACTAATAGCATGCTTAGGTCCTATGATCAGACGAACACTTTCTTCATAGCTAGTGTTTATCCTAGTCCTGAGTCTAGTCTCAGCCACACAAAAAGGCCATGCAATCCATGTAGTTACTGATACAGAGATTTGGTCCTAACATCAGATGAACAATAGGACACACGAAGATCCCCTCCCTCCTCGAGCCACCGCCGCCGCTCTCCTCGACCCCCTCCCTCTCTATCTCCTCCCTCCCGATCTAATCTAGGCAGGCTTCGAGCCGCCATCGCCCTTCTCCTCACCGCCGCCGGAGCTCTGCGGGGCAAAGCCCAGGCAGGGGATGATGGCGGCGGCCGGGCCTTCCTCCGCCGCGGCTCCGGGATGTGGTTGAAGTGGAGATCCGCGTGTGCGTCGTCCGGCGACGACGGCGCAACGGTGAGGGCCCCTCCGCCGTCGATGGCTTACCCAGGAGGCGTGGCGGTTCCGGGCGGTGATGCGGCTCCGGTCGTGCGGTTTCCCAGCGGCAGACGTCACCCATGGGCATGCTAGATGATGGAGGATGTCGGTCTAGTGGTCCACCCATGGATGGATGCGAATTTGCCAGTGAAAGCTTGGCTCGGCCTCGGCCAGAACCGACAAAGGCGGCGCCTGCGGGCGTCGTTACCTCGTTGGAGGCGTTGTAGGGCGATTCACGTTCCCTGTGTGCCTCGCAGGAAACCCAGATTCGGGATTTCCAGATCGGATGATGACGAGGTTCCTGCGTCACCCCCATGGGGGCATCATCTTTGGGTTGTACATAGGTTGGGGAAACAAGTGTTTGGTGGTCTCCGTATGCTTCTCGTCCGGTGACCAAGGTGGAGCGTCGTGCCATCTACAGTATCGGCGACGACAAGTCTTGGCGGCTCGGCGCTGAATATCATTTGATGGGCCCGCACAAGAGCCTGGGCTATCCGGCGTCGTGGTGGCGTCGACGGCATAAGGGTCTGGCAAGATCAATGCATTGATTAAGATGAGATGCGGAAGAAGGCGGCGACGGATTCTACAGCGTGCGCATGCGGTGCACGTAGACGGTCTGTTAGACCGGTTGGTGCTTCCGGCTTGCCGACGGGCGGCATGGTGAGGCCCCCAGATTTCTTGGTGTGCATGGCACGAGGTCAAGGCACATCATCAATCCTGTAGTTAGGGCGACAATTTTCGTCAGGAAGGTGGTTTTGGGTCGATCTATGTAGTATTTGTTTTGTAAGGCCTTGTTGAATAATGCAATAAAGATGATTGTGTGCATTGCTCGATACAGAGGCCAGGGGTAATCCTCCTTTCCAAAAAAAAAAAACAACAATTTAGGCAGAAGGCCAGAAGATTAACTAATACTCAGCCAATGGCGAATGCAGAGATACCATTAAGGAGTGAAAACTGAACTTGGAGGCCAGGCGCGGTGCACAAACCTGGAAGGAAACACGCAGTTCCCATGACCTGCAAAAACAAATGCCGGCGGCAGCACCGACACCACGGTGTTACAACTCCATAGCATTAATCCAACATTTAACGAAAGGAAAACAATGCTTGATAAATTTGAAATCAACGGACGCTTCATCATTCACGAGAGGATCCGAGACGAGTCGGTGCTTACTAGGGTTGAGGCCGATGAGCGCGGCGGCGCCGGAGAAGTCGCAGGCGGCGGGGCTGGCGGCGCCGCCGGATCGGAGGAAGTAGTCGTTGAAGGCGTAGGAGGCGTGCGCCAGGAGGTCGGGCGGCTCGTAGCAGGCGCCGCCCTGCTGGATGGCACGGCAGTCGGCGCCGCCGTTGGGGCCGCAGGCCCAGTCGATGGCCGACTGCAGCGCGCCGTCCTCGGCGTTGTTCTTCGCCACGCACCACAGCTGCCCGCCTTCGCTCACCCCGACCGCCCCCGCGGCGCCGCCGACGGCCGCGTGGGCTGCAAAGAGGAGGAGGGCGAGGTGGAGGGAGGGAGGCGAGGCTGCCACCATTGGAGGGAGGCGATTTGGGGGCGCCGAAGGAAGTTCCTGACTTCGCCCGGCCCCCGCGTCGCTCCGCTTGGGGCGACTCGGGCGGCGCCGAACCCTAGCCGCCGAACCTCCCCTCCCGCCTCCTCCCCCCCCCCTCGCCACCGCCCGAGGGGATCTCCGGCGCCGCCCGCGGGGTCGTCAAGGACGGCGGCGGCGAGGATTTGCTGCTCCCGACCGGAGGGCTCCGGACGCCGAGGCGGCGGCCTCGGGTGGCGAGGCGGCGCTGTCTCCCTGCAAGCGGCGCCGCAGGTGGTGACCCTCCGTTCCCTTGGCCGCGAGG
>NC_057813.1:445657052-445768365 GCF_018294505.1 Triticum aestivum
CTCTAGTCGATCCGGGCCACGAACGTTCAGACTTACGCGTCAACATGGGCCATGTTATTGGGCCAGTTGAAGACGCCTTCTTGGCTGGATTGCTTCACTATTCCTTGAGGCGGTAGCAGCGGCGCAGCTTGTTCTGGTCTCTGAATCAGCTTCCAACTGCAATGTTTTGATGTGTTGACATGGCAATACATTTTACAGATCCCTAGTATTATTAACTGTCATATGGTTCAAGCTAGGGATTAAATTTGCAACACCAACCTCCTGCCATCTGTCCCGTAGTTCCTCATGCATGCTTGTGCAGAGCTTCACAAGGCCAGAGACAGCATGTTATCCGGATTCTGGAACAGCAGAGCGTCTTGTAGACATATGATGACAACAATTTTTCAGAGACAAGAACTTGTTAGGTTAATTTGTCCAACACTAATGAGATAGAAAAAAAATACCTCAGCTAACAATATTGCTCGATTTCCTCAGAAGCGGAAAATACGGCTCAAACCTATCGTGAATCATCACAAGAAAAAAAGTATAAAATGCTATGAATATGGGATTTTGCTGCTCCTTTTCACCACTACAGGTAACTAACAATGTTGGCAGTTGGTTGGGCAAATTATTTGTTTTTTCAGTGGCCGTTTGAGGATTTTGGTGCATTTTTTAATCCAAAATTTTAGGACTTTTTGAGCTTGCAAAGCTATTTGCTCTGTCTGGAGCTACAAGAATAATGGATGAATGGAAGGAACAGACCTGCAAAGTAGTAGTTGGGAGGTATACATGGACAGGAGGTAGCTGCCGTTCCTGTGACACTGGCAGCCACAAACTCTTCCCAAGGCTATCCTTTTGGAGGATACTTCCCAGTCCTGAGAAAGAAACTTGTGGGAGAGTAACCTGAGAGAATTTCAGAAAGGTATGCAGGTATTTTTTATTGTGAAAAGTTCCCAGATTTGTTCAGTAGCCAGTAGCCACACACACAAACACATTACATATCTATCATTTCTCATTTTGACCCCATCAGGTTCTTCTAAACCAACATCACCCCAGCCTTTAATTAAACAGCAAAATAGATAAACCCTCGTGGATGTTCTATCATCTACCTCCAGACAGACCTGTAATGCTGTTCGCCACTGACGGAGGCACTTCATCAAGAACCTGATCGACATCTGTAATGTTGAGATATTCAGGAGAGAACTCGGGCAAGGATAAATCTCCATCGAGGTACCACATAACAAGGCGTATGCTGGGCCTCGCCACAGGTAAAGGGTGCGAGCACAACAGCCCCAGCTTGAGCACCAGCTCCGCCTCATCAGCAGCATACTCGTCCAGCCTTGGGTCAATGGTGTCGACGATTGAGCCGGAGCCGCTCGCCCACGTGTCTCGCACCCATTGGACGATCACCAGAAGCTCGCCGCGGGCGTTGAACCCCACCGGCCGCCTCCCGCAGGCCACCTCTAGGACAAAGGCACCAAACGCAAACACGTCAGTTGCTTTGGTCGCCTTGCCGAACCTCGTTAGCTCAGGGGCAAGGTAGCCCCTCGTGCCGGCCACGTGGGTGGTGTGCGCATCAGCACCATGGTCGTGCAGCCTGGCAAGGCCGAAGTCACCCAGCCGACCATTCATCTCCCCATCCAGGAGCACGTTGCTGGCCTTGACGTCACGGTGTATGATGACTTGTTCCCAGTCCTCATGGAGGTACAGAAGCCCGGACGCAACGCCTTTGATGATCTGAAGCCTCTGAGACCAGGAGAGCATTGCATGCCTTGTCTGGGCATGCAGGTAGCTATCCAGGCTGCCGTTGGGCATGCACTCGTAGACCAGGAGCATCTCCTTCTTGTGCCGACAATAGCCGATCAAGCGAACGAGGTTCCGGTGCCGTAGGCGGCCAAGGATGATGATTTCAGCTGTGAATTCGGCCAGCCCCTGCTTGGATTCTGAGGAGATCCGCTTCACCGCGATGTCCATCCCAGAGCTGCCCAGGGCTCCTCTATAGACTTGCCCAAAGCCGCCTTTTCCCAGAAGCTGCATGTCGCGGAAGCCATCCGTTGCCCTGTGGAGGTCCCGGTATGCGAAGCGGCGGGGGCCAAGCTCAGCCTCCCAATCTTCGTTCCACTCTGAGTTCCTCGTCTTGCACCACCACCATCGAAGGAGAAGGCAAGCTGTTATACCTGCAAGTATGGCAAGGGAAGATATAGTTGCAGTCACCCATTTGACGACTTTTTTCTTGTCATGGGCTTCTTGTCTGGAACTATCTTGGACTTGTATTAATGGCCGCAGCAGCAGTGATAAGTTAAGTGGTTCGGCCGGTCCATACATGTTAAAGCTCCACCCAAGAATCTGATGGGCCGCACACCAATCTGGCCAATCACCGTTGGAGGCAGAGAAACCGACGTATGCTGTGGTTGGAACCCCTGCCTTTGATTTGGTGTCATTCTTGAGGACCTTTGCAAGGTCGACAGGGTAGTAAGACAAAAGCGGTAATGAGGGCTTATACATGGCGACAGGAGCAAGCCTGATGTCAAGCTGCATATCGATGTAGTCCACCCACACTTGCATTGGGTTTCCACTAGAAAGCCTCAGCGGATTGAAGTCCTTCTCGACATTGCCGCTGTAGTAGCCTGCGGTTGAAGAGACAGTGGACGTCAGGTTGTTGAGATCAGCCCCGACATGGTTGTCATCTATATCTCCGAACTCCTTGTTGACTCCTGTGTCGAGCTCGATGGCGAAGAAACGGTTTGCAAGTATGGAACCGTCGTCCTCCTCATTGACAAGTCCCAAGTATTTCCCATCTGTCCAGATACCAGATAGCGGGGCCAAGGAGATGACAAACGCCATCCCGTCTCCGGAACCGCCATAGTCGCTGGGCGTAATGGAGAACACGAAAGTGGCAGAGAAGCTCATGGACACACCATGGGAATTGACAAACGGAAGAGGTTCTGGATGGAAGCCATGCCCCTGGGTGAAGTAGCTGTCCCTCGTTAGAGAGAGGACGCCTTGTTTTGAGATGGAAGCCTCGCCGTCGAGGCGGAGCTTGCTGCCGGCGAACCCATTGTATATGAACTCCGTGACGCCATCAACGCCATCATGGCAGGAGACGATCAAGAGGACGCACAACCAGATCAGACCTGGCATGGTGCTATATGCTGGTTTTCAGACCGGAGTTTCTTTCTTTCTCCCTTTGGTTGTGTGGATGTGGTGCGAGGAGCAAGGCAAGTATTAATACTACTCACGGGCCATGAACTGCCAACCGGAGTCACTGGTGTAGTCGTTGCCCCTGCAGTTCTCCTACATGTCGATTTCAGTTTGAACGAGTCCTTGATGGAGCAATAAACTTGTCTACGGTCTAGGGACCCGTCAAAACAGCCACACAGAATTATTGCCTTCCACACTAATTTCCCATTTTTAACATTTTTTTGGCATAGCTAACGAAATGATAGTTTTATATAGAGAGGTAAAAAATTACCTCGTTCTCTTTTTTTCTTTTTCTTTTTTGCAGGGAAATTACCACGTTCTCTATGAGAGCATTCATATTTTAGCATAGTTTTAAATAGCCGGCTAGCCTTTTCAGCAGGGTGTCGCTAAATGGTCGCCTTCACAAATAGCCCGCTATAACTCCGCTATAGCTGATTTGGAGGCTCGCCGCTATTTTTCATAGCCCGCTATTTAAAACATTGTATTTTAGATCACAATAATATTACCGAGATGCTCCCAGCCTTCCACATCACTTGTTAGCTATGGTGTCAAGGCCCAAGTATTTCCGTGTACAGACATCAGACAGCGGGGCCAAGGAGGTGACAAACGCCATTCCATCGCCGGAATGGCCAGAGGCCCAGAGTCTGATGGGTGTGATGGAGAACACGAACCCCTTGTATGTGTACTCATCGATGGCAGTAACACCGTCATGCAAATAGACGAACAAGAGCACGCACAACCAAATCAGCTGGCTTGGCATGGGTGCTTTGCTGGATTTCAGAGTGGAGTTTCTTCTTTGTTGCTTCAGTTTTGTGTGCATGAGTGCTGGGAGTAACTGGTAAGTCTTAATACCACTCACTTGCCATGAACTGCCAACCGGAGTCAATGGTGTAGTCTTCGCCACTACTTTCAGTACACGTCGATTTCAGCTTGAACGAGTCCTGCGGTCCAGCGAGGAATTGAGGATCCCCTTAATGGAGCTGTAGACGTGCTCCGGTCTAGTGACCTGTCAAAACAGCAAGACACAGTCATTGCATTGCACAACGATTTCCCATTTTAACATTTTTCTACAAAGCGAACAAATTGACGGTTTTATTTAAGGGGATATATAAAATTACCACGTTCTCTGTACAAGCATTGATATTTTGGACCGTGAGACTACCACCAACACGCAGAGTAGAACAAGCATAGTCGACATATATAGCACACCAGTCTAGTCGTACGAGCTCCATGTGGCATAATAGTCCAGTCAACTTTCCATATTCTACCAACACTCAGTGAGGTCTTAGTTCTCGGGCGGCCCCCGCGTCGCTCCGCTTGGGGCGACTCGGGCGGCGCCGAACCCTAGCCGCCGAACCTCCCCTCCCGCCTCCCCCCTCCCCCCTCGCCGCCGCCCGAGGGGATCTCCGGCGCCGCCCGCGGGGTCGTCAAGGACGGCGGCGGCGAGGATTTGCTGCTCCCGACCGGAGGGCTCCGGACGCCGAGGCGGCGGCCTCGGGTGGCGAGGCGGCGCTGTCTCCCTGCAAGCGGCGCCGCAGGTGGTGACCCTCCGTTCCCTTGGCCGCGAGGGTGGCGAGGGACGGCGGGAGTTGTCGCCGGTCGCGGCGGGTGCGGCGCTCCCCTCGCCCGCGGCTGGATCTGAAGGCGGCCCCTTCCCCCACGCAGCACTCTGCCCCGCCGGATCTGGTCGTCGGTAGCCTCTGGCCGCCGGATCCGGCGTTGGGCTGCCCGGAGATGCGGTTCTAATCGGGAGAAATCCTTGGCTGGGGTGCTCTAGCCACGACGGCGGCGACACCGGCCGGTGCCGCTCCCCTCCTTGGAGGCGCCGTCGAGTTTCGTGCCCTCTCCCTCCCGCTCCATGCCCGGGAGAAATCCCATGTCTTGCCGAGACAGGTCGACAACGATGCAGCGTGCGCCGCCTCCTTCTTGAAGGTGCCGGCTTGGGCAAGGTGGGAGTGTGCTGTGGTGCTGGGCGGTGGTGGATGGGTGGCTGCGTCTTCGGCGAGGGATTTGGAGCATGATGCTTTGTATCTGATCCAGTTATGGAGGCTCCATTTCTCTTTGCTGTTTGTTTGTTCAGTGACAGCTCCATTGTGCAGTTTTTCCTCTTCGTGCTTGTAGCAGTGGGCTGCGGTGTGGACTCTTCTGGTTCCCTTCGTGCAGCGGCGTGTCGAGCTGAGTATCTCCTTGGTGCACAGAATCATGCCCTTTCCTTGCTCTAGGGAGGGCAATTCCATCTTCCGGCGGTCCGGCGCCTTTCGAGCCAAGGCGAGGGGCAGAGGTCCCCTCCGGATTTGGAGAGGAGCGGCTTGGTTTTCGATGTGCACCTTCCAGGGTAGATGAGGGCTCGGTCCATCGACGTTGGGCAATGGCTGCCCGAAGCTCCCCTCTGTTTGTCCTACTGTCTATAGTCCACTTGGAGGACTCCGTTGACTACATGCTAGTGCTTCTCTGTTTACTTCTATAGGGCATGTAGTCTTTGGTGCTTGTAAGCTGCTTCGGCATCACCGTGTACCTGCAGTTTATTTTCCTTTCTGTTTTCCGTTGGTTGTATTGGTGGCCTTGTGTAATTCCTGGCCCGTTGATGGCTTTGTTAATTCAAAGTCGGGCTCTCCTTGAGTCTTCGTTCTAAAAAAGAATTTAGGGGCGCCAGATTGGAGGACGTGGATGGCGCCGTTGCGGCTTGAGTGGAAGAAACAGCTCGGCGGGGAAAGCACAACAGAGTGAAGTAGGGTGCTGCCGTAGCGGAATGTGCGACAGCACGGCGCGTCTCGAGGAGCTTTCGCCCTCGCTTCCGGCTGCTTTCTGGTCTGTACCGGACCCAGGAATCTGCTGCTCCTTTTTAGCTTTCCCTTCTTTTGTAAACAAAAACTAGAAAATGCCCCGCGCCATTGCAGCGGGAAACGATTAGAACTTTAGAAGTAATTTGAATTTGGAAATGAGTTTTTGTTAGACTAAGAATTCCAAATTGTTGGTGATCATTCTTGTCAGAGAAGAATAATAAAAACGTTTTCTATGATGTCTAATTATGATGGGAATGGGTCGGCCCCGCTCTAGCCCGGGCCCGTGGCAGTTGGCCCCGCTGCTATTTCTAGGGACATGGAGCCGGTCCAACAGACCAGCAGTGGCTGGCCTCATATCCAATTGAATAACATGATCCAA
The DNA here is from genome assembly GCF_018294505.1 of Triticum aestivum. Lineage (NCBI taxonomy): Eukaryota > Viridiplantae > Streptophyta > Magnoliopsida > Poales > Poaceae > Triticum > Triticum aestivum. Next base: position 445,663,395 of record NC_057813.1, read on the forward strand.
CCCACTTTAATATTACAAAATAGAGAGTAGTGACACAATAACATATTTTTGTATAGCTTCATACAGCAGTACAATTTTTTTTGAGAGTACGCAATTGCGTACCTTAGCTTCATAAAAGGTAGAAATATGTACAAGAAGTTGATGATTACAACAAGGCCCTAGTACCACACTCGTGGTCATCAACAGCCCTCGGTACTCCACTCCTAAAACTCTACTCTACTACTCACAGAAGATGTTTAATCCGTGTCCTCCCGCCCTAACCCAAGAGCGTAGATCGTCAAAGATCCGACAGGTGAAGTTGATGACTGTCGAGACCTCCCTCGTCGGACCGAACACTAATCCGTTGCGATGCTTCCAAAGGCTCCAACAAATGATCATTACGACCGAGTCAAATCCCTTTTTGTTTCTCTTCGGCATTTACTTTCAAGCTTGCAACCACCACTCTGCAATCTTGTCATTCGTTGTTGGTACCAAGATGATGTTGATCCTGGCCCGGAGGAAACACCAGTGCCAAACTTGCCGAGCAAAGACGCGGTGGAGCAAGATGTGATCAACCGAGTCTTCCTCTTGAGCGCAGATGTAGCAAGCGGAGCTTGGTCTTGCAGTCCGTGGTGTAGCCGTTGATCTGTCGTCCAAAGCCGGTATTGTGTAGCAAGCCACATGAACAGCTTGCAAATAGGGGCGCCCAACATTTATAGATTGCCGGGACCGGGCCGAAGCGAACACTACCATGCCACAACATGTCATATGTAGATCTCGAGGTGTAAGAGTCGTTGTTGTCCCATCGCCATATAGGGGTATCACTCTGCACCGGATCAAGTACCATGTTGATCATAATCTCCCAAAGATAGATGATCTATAACATCCCATCCACAAAGAGATCTCCATTAATGTCATTTGCCCATCGATGGGAGAGCAGTGCCTCACGGACAGTGCGCCTATTCACCACTTGTGTGTGGACTCGCGCAAAGACCAAGGGCGCAAGCTCTTCCATAGATGATCCATCGATCCAACGATCCTTACAGAATAGTTCTCGCTCTTCCTTTCCCAACTTCCAATGAACTATGCTATTGAAAGCCGCCTGCACTTTGGCACCCATTGCCAGTGGCAAGCCCTGCCAGGGTCTAGCCTCGTCAGTGCGTTTAAGCCATTCCCATCTTAGTCTCAAAGCCAGCCCGTGCTTGTTAAGGTCTAGCACTCCCATACCACCAAGTTGCTTGGGCCGACAAACCCTTTGCCAAGAAACAAGACACTTGCCTCCATGAATATGCTGAGCCCGCCCAGAAGAATGCTCGACAGCCTTTGTCCACGCGATCCAGAGCCCATTTTGGCACGACTGCCACTAGCATGTGGTGTGTGGGTGTAGCTCTGATCACTGTGTTAACCAGAATTAGCCTACTGTTCGGGAATGTTGCATGGAAAACAAAAGAAATTCTATGCACAAGCAAGATCTATCCATGGAGATGCATAGCTACGAGAAGGGGAGAGCATCTACATACCCTTGTAGATTGCTAAGCGAAAGCGTTTATCAACGCGGTTGATATAGTCGTACACCTTCATGATCCGTCTTGGTCAAGTACCGAACGTATGGCACCTCCACGTTCAGCACACATTCAGCTCGATGACGTCCTCGCCTTCTCGATCCAACAAGAGAGGCGAAGTAGTAGATGAGTTCCGGCAACACACTATTGCAGGATGTTGCTAATGCGATACTACTATCAGAGACCCTTCAATGAAACTATGTGCGATGCAATAATTGCAAACGGTGATGTAAAAAACCGTCAAAAAAGGTGCAAAACATTTGTGATGGCGGATGCATCAAACACGGTTTAGATTTTAGTTGCATGTGCGATGCAGGGCATACGGTTCAGTTCAATGAACTGTTTGCGAGGAGGCGGAAGAACAGAAACGGGCAGCCAAATGAAGGTGTGTGCGATATACGGCATACACTAGGATGAACTGTTTGTGATTAGGCGAAACAAAAGAAACGGTCAACTAGATTAAGGTGTGTGCGATAGAGGGCAAACAGTTTACTCGGATGAACTGTTTGCATTGAGCCAAAATAACAGAAACGGTTTAATATAACAAGATGTGTGTGATACACGTCAAACAGGTCTGTAATCAGAAATATGTGCGAAGACCAATAATAACACAAACGATTGCTGCTAATAATACGTATGTGTTGTGCGATGTGATATGCTCTGTCTACACAACATCTATTGGCCATTGGGCGACGGGCGGTCATCCGGGTACGCCATAAGGATGCGAAGAGGCATCCTTTATCAGCAAGGACAAGCTGTTCCACCAATAGCTCATCTAAGAGAACTCTCAAGTTAACTGTGCTCAGGCTGGAGCAGCCATCAGATGGGTGACTGGATGGGAAGTTGTCTTGATATTAAATTAACTGATGGGATGGATCATAGACCTCTATGACCCATCCCATCAATTAAATTAACCTCGAGGTCCTTGTTTTTTTAACACATGTTAAAGAAGGTCTACCGCATTACTTTTTGACAACGTGCGATACGTGACATACAGTTAATCCATCCGAGCTATTTATGATGGAATAAGCGGTGTGTGTTGTGGGCAAACGCTTGCTGGTATACAACCGTTTTGCGATTGATGAATTCATCACCGACGGGTTCCCTATTGTGGTCCGTGTGCGATGTGATATGCTCTGTTTGCACAACACCTATGCTCTGTGTACAAAATAAGAACATATATATACTTATAACAGGACATGATTGCAAAACCAAATTAAACATCCAATTACGTTATATAACAAATACCATAAATATTGCAAGGTCCAAATTCCAAGATTACAAGGTTCAAGCTATTTAGACGCATAAAATTCATTTTCTTCAGAATCTTTTTCATGCATTATTTCTGCGAAAGGATCAGCCACCGAGAAGTCATATAGTGGCTCGATACAGTGAATTCTGAATAATCTGTCATATGAAGTTACAAACTGAAATTCAGCTTGTGTAGAGCCTTTTCCATTCAGTTGTGGACGCATGCGCTCTTTAGCAATCCATTCACTTATGCGCAGTAAATATAGGGCAAACCTCATTACCTTGAGCAACCTTGCTTTCTCAACAAAGAACCTGGCGAATTTAATTTCTGGTGTGGTGCCTCGTTACTCACTAAAAGTAATTTCTTTGATATGAAGATCAAGGCATTCAATGGGATTGGTATATTCCCCAACATTTTCTACTTTCAGGACTGCTAGTATCTGCAAACGAAGACAACATATTAGTGCATAGCTGTAGATTTGAACACTTCGGGCCTCTGCAGGATTTCTAAAATACACGAAAAAGAGTGAAATGCCACCTTCAATCTTCCATGACAAACTTTTATCACGAAAGCATGTCGGGCGAAGGAATAAAACACGTACAATACTAGCATCTCCAAAAAAAATGTATTGAAATCCTCCAAATTTCCTTTAGAAATCATTCTACATTTGTTATTGTAATCATGGGTAAAAGTAACAAAATTGAGCTCCATTGTGGTTAATAATTAATAGGAAAGGAGCATCACCTCGATGTATAGCTTCTCCGTGCAAGGAAAGCATCTAAGGAATCTAACAACTTTATCCAGATCAGGGCTGACAAATTGTAGTGCCAAGATCTTCACTATGCGCAAAGGCTGGGTCAAGCTTGTGGGAATCATTTTCTGGATGACAAGCGAACATATAGATCAACAACAATTAGATAAAATGTGATGACTGAGGAAGTCCGGGATTAAGGGGTCCTCGAACAGCCGGATTATATGCGTATGCCGGACTGTTGGACTATGAAGATACAAGATAGAAGACTTTGTCCCGTGTCCGGATGGGACTCTCCTTTGCATGGAAGGCAAGCTTGGCGATTCGGATATGAAGATTCCTTTCTCTGTAACCAACTCTATGTTACCCTATGAAAGTGCAACTATCCCTAGGTGGTTTTGGTAATTCATAACAACATATAGCTCATTGAGCTAATGCTATTCCAAGACTAATATTTCAGGAAAGCTCAATGAATGGCATGGCATGGATGATGAAAGTGGATCCCTCAAAATATCAAGGACAAAGGATTGGCTCAAGCTCAAAAGTTCAAGACTCTTCATTTTACATTTTAGTGATCCAAGATCACATTGAGTCTATAGGAAAAGCCAATACTATCAAGGAGGGATGAGGTGTTGCTTAATGAGCCTCTTGCTTCAAGTGCTTAGTGATATGCTCCAAATACCCTCAACTACTTTCTCACATCCTCATATGACCTAAACCCAAAGTCAAAATCGGTCACACCGATTCTTTCTATCTGGCGCCACCGATTTCAAATGTCATAGCCACTGCCACAAACCCTAGGCAAATCGGTCTCACCGATAGGGATCTCGGTCTCACCGCGATGGGATTGTAATCTCTCTGTTTCCCTTCGTAACATTTCGGTCCAACCGAAATGAGCGATCGGTCCCACCGAGATTGCAATGTAAACTCCCTGTTTCCCTTTCGTAACATTTTGGTCTCACCGAAATGAGCGAATCGGTCCCACCGAGTTTACCTGACCAACTCTCTGGAAAGCTTATTACCAAAATCGGTCTCACCGAGTTTGTGTAATCGGTCTTACTGAGATTACGTTATGCCCTAACCCTAACCATATCGGTCTTACCGAGTTGCATGTCGGTCCCACCGAAAATCCTAACGGTCACTAGGTTTACTAAATCGGTCCGACCGAGTTTGTTGATTCGGTCCCACCGAGTTTGGTAAATTGTGTGTAACGGTTAGATTTTGTGTGGAGGCTATATATACCCCTCCACCTCCTCTTCATTCATTGAGAGAGCCATCAGAACAAACCTACACTTCCAACTTACCATTTCTGAGAGAGAACCACCTACTCATGTGTTGAGGCCAAGATATTCCATTCCTACCATATGAATCTTGATCTCTAGCCTTCCCCAAGTTGCTTTCCACTCAAATCTTCTTTCCACCAGATCCAAATCCTATGAGAGAGAGTTGAGTGTTGGGGAGACTATCATTTGAAGCACAAGAGCAAGGAGTTCATCATCAACGTACCATTTGTTACTTCTTGGAGAGTGGTGTCTCCTAGATTGGCTAGGTGTCACTTGGGAGCCTCCGTCAAGATTGTGGAGTTGAACCAAGGAGTTTGTAAGGGCAAGGAGATAGCCTACTTCGTGAAGATCTACCGCTAGTGAGGCAAGTCCTTCGTGGGCGACGGCCATGGTGGGATAGACAAGGTTGATTCTTCGTGGACCCTGCGTGGGCGGAGCCCTCCGTGGACTCACACAACCGTTACCCTTCATGGGTTGAAGTCTCCATCAACGTGGATGTACGATAGCACCACCTATCGAAACCACGCCAAAAACATCCGTGTCTCCAATTGCGTTTGAATCCTCCAAACCCTCCCCTTTACTTTCTTGCAAGTTGCATGCTTTAATTTCCGCTGCTCATATACTCTTTGCATGCTTGCTTGAATTGTGTGATGATTGCTTGACTTGTCCAAAGATTACTAAAATTTTCCAAACTCTAAAATTGGCAAAAGGTTAAGTTTTTAATTGGTCAAGTAGTCTAATCACCCCCCTCTGGACATACTTCAAGGTCCTACAAGTGGTATCAGAGCTTTGGTCTCCATTTGCTTTGATTTCCATAGCTTTTGGTGGTCATAGCCTTGGTTTCACAACCTAGGAGAGCATGGGGTCTAGCGAGGGAAATTATCACCATAGAGGTCATTACTTTGATGGTACTAATTTTGCTAGTTGGAAACATAAGATGAAAATGCATATTCTCGGACATAACCCCACCGTTTGGGCTATTATTTGTATTGGCTTGCAAGGTGAATTCTTTGATGGGAGAGAGCCGAACCGTGAAGCTAATGCGGATGAATTGAAGATGCTGCAATACAACGCTCAAGCTTGTGATATCCTCTTCAATGGCTTGTGCCCTGAAGAATTCAACAAAATCAGCCGTCTTGAGAATGCAAAGGAAATTTGGGATACTTTGATTGATATGCATGAAGGTACCGACTCCGTCAAGGAATCCAAGATGGATGTGCTCCAAAGTCAGCTTGACAAGTTCAAAATGAAGGATGGTGAAGGTGTCGCTGAAATGTACTCTAGGCTTGCTCTTATCACAAATGAGATTGCCGGCTTAGGGACTGAAGAGATGACCGACGGATTCATCATCAAGAAGATCCTAAGAGCATTGGATGGAAAGTATGATACCGTGTGCACATTGATCCAAATGATGCCAAACTACAAAGATCTCAAGCCAACGGAAGTCATTGGAAGAATTGTTGCTCATGAGATGTCACTCAAGGACAAGGAGGAACTTCACAACAAGTCAATGTTGGGGAACGTTGCAGAAAACAAAAATTTTCCTACTCGTTTCACCAAGATCATCTAGGAGTTCATCTAGCAACGAGTGATTAGATGCATCTACATACCTTTGTAGATCGCGAGCGGAAGCGTTCAAAGAACGGGGATGATGTAGTCGAACACGACGTGATCCAAATCACCGGAGATCCTAGCACCGAACGGACGGCACCTCCGCGTTCAACACACGTACGGAACAGCCACGTCTCCTCCTTCTTGATCCAGCAAGGGAGGAAGGAGAGGTTGAGGGATATGGCACCAGCAGCAGCACGACGGCGTGGTGTTGATGGAGCTGCAGTACTCCGGCAGAGCTTCGCTAAGCACTATGGAGGTGGAGGAGGTGTTGGGGAGGGAGAAGGAGGCAACCAAAGGCCAAGGCGTTCAGGTATGAAGTCCCTCCTCTCCCCCACTATATATAGGGGTGCCAAGGGGGGGTGGCCGGCCCTAGGAGATCCAATCTCCTAGGGGGTGCGGCGGCCAAGGGGGGTTTCCCTCACCCCCAAGGCACCTAGGAGGTGCCTTACCCTCCTAGGACTCTTCCCCCCTTAAACCCTAGGCGCATGGGCCTATGTGGGGCTGGTGCCCTTGGCCCATTAGGCCAAGGCGCACCCCCTTACAGCCCATGTGGCCCCCCGGGACAGGTGGACCCACCCGGTGGACCCCCGGGACCCTTCCGGTGGTCCCGGTACAATACCGATAACCCCGAAACTTGTCCCGATGCCCGAAACAGGACTTCCCATATATAAATCTTTACCTCCGGACCATTCCGGAACTCCTCGTGACGTCCGGGATCTCATCCGGGACTCCGAACAACATTCGGGTTACTGCATATACATATCCCTACAACCCTAGCGTAACTGAACCTTAAGTGTGTAGACCCTACGGGTTCGAGAGACAAGCAGACATGACCGAGACGACTCTCCGGTCAATAACCAACAACGGGATCTGGATACCCATGTTGGCTCCCACATGCTCCACGATGATCTCATCGGATGAACCACGATGTCGAGGATTCAATCAACCCCGTACGCTATTCCCTTTGTCTATCGATATGTTACTTGCCCGAGATTCGATCGTCGGTATCCCAATACCTCGTTCAATCTCGTTACCGGCAAGTCACTTTACTCGTACCGTAATGCATGATCCCGTGACCAGACACTTGGTCACTCTGAGCTCATTATGATGATGCATTACCGAGTGGGCCCAGTGATACCTCTCCGTCATACGGAGTGACAAATCCCAGTCTTGATCCATGTCACCCAACAGACACTTTCGGAAATACCCGTAGTCTACCTTTATAGTCACCCAGTTACGTTGTGACGTTTGGCATACCCAAAGCACTCCTACGGTATCCGGGAGTTACACGATCTCATGGTCTAAGGAAAAGATACTTTGACATTGCAAAACTCTAGCAAACGAACTATACGATCTTGTGCTATGTTTAGGATTGGGTCTCGTCCATCACATCATTCTCCCAATGATGTGATCTCGTTATCAATGACATCCAGTGTCCATAGTCAGGAAACCATGACTATCTGTTGATCAACGAGCTAGTCAACTAGAGGCTCACTAGGGACATGTTGGTGTCTGTTATTCACACATGCATTACGATTTCCGGATAACACAATTATAGCATGAATAAAGACAATTATCATGAACAAGGAAATATAATAATAATGCTTTTATTATTGCCTCTAGGGCATATTTCCAACAGCTTTGAGTTACAAATGTGAGCAACTGCACCGGTATCAAATACCCAGGAGCCACTACGGGCACTAGTAAGGTACACATCAATTACATGTATATCACATATACCTTTTGTTTTGCCGGCCTTCTTATCCGCTAAGTACTTAGGGCAGTTCCGCTTCCAGTGACCGCTCCCTTGCAATAAAAGCACTCAGTCTCGGGCTTGGGTCCATTCTTTGGCTTCTTCCCGGCAGCTTGCTTGCCGAGCGCGGCAACCTCCTTGCCGTCCTTCTTGAAGTTCTTTTTACCCTTGCCTTTCTTGAACTTAGTGGTTTTATTGACCATCAACACTTGATGTTCCTTCCTGACTTCTACCTCTGCTGATTTTAGCATAGCAAATACTTCAGGAATGGTCTTTTCCATCCCCTGCATATTGAAGTTCATCACAAAGCTCTTGTAGCTTGGTGGAAGCGACTGGAGGATTCTGTCAATGACCGCATCATCCGGGAGATTAACTCCCAGCTGAGTCAAGCGGTTATGCAACCCAGACATAGTGAGTATGTGCTCACTGACAGAATTGTTTTCCTCCATCTTACAGCTGAAGAATTTGTCGGAGACTTCATATCTCTCGACCCGGGCATGAGCTTGGAAAACCATTTTCAGCTCTTCGAACATCTCATATGCTCCATGTCTCTCAAAACGCTTTTGGAGCCCCGGCTCTAGGCTGTAAAGCATGCCGCACTGAACGAGGGAGTAGTCATCGAAACGTGCCTGCCAAGCGTTCATAACATCTTGTTCTGCAGGGAGAACGGGTGCGTCACCAAGCGGTGCTTGTAGGACATAATCTTTCTTGGCAGCTATGAGGATGATCCTCAGGTTCCGGACCCAGTCCGTATAGTTGCTGCCATCGTCTTTCAGCTTGGTTTTCTCTAGGAACGCGTTAAAGTTGAGGACTACGTTGGCCATTTAATCTACAAGACATATTGTAAAATATTTAGACTAAGTTCATGATAATTAAGTTCAACTAATCAAATTATTAATGAACTCCCACTTAGATTAGACATCCCTCTAGTCATCTAAGTATTACATGATCCGAGTTAAACTAGACCGTGTCCGATCATCACGTGAGACGGACTAGTCAACATCGGTGAACATCTTCATGTTGATCGTATCTTCTATACGACTCATGCTCGACCTTTCGGTCTTCTGTGTTCCGAGGCCATGTCTGTACATGCTAGGCTCGTCAAGTCAACCTAAGTGTTTGCATGTGTAAATCTGTCTTACACCCGTTGTATGTGAACGTCTGAATAAAACACCCGATCATCACGTGGTGTTTTGAAACAGCGAACTGTCGCAACGGTGCACAGTTAGGGGGAACACTTCTTGAATTTTATTGTGAGGGATCATCTTATTTACTACCGTCGTTCTAAGTAAACAAGATGCAAAACATGATAAACATCACATGCAATCAAATAATAAACGTGACATGATATGGCCAATATCACATAGCTCCTTTGATCTCCATCTTGGGGCTCCATGATCATCTTGTCACCGGCTTGACACCATGATCTCCATCATCATGATCTCCATCATCGTGTCTCCATGAAGTTGCTCGCCAACTATTACTTCTACTACTATGTCTAACGCGTTTAGCAATAAAGTAAAGTAATTTACATGGCGTTTCTTGATGACACGCAGGTCATATAAAAGAATAAAGACAACTCCTATGGCTCCTGCCGGTTGTCATACTCATCGACATGCAAGTCGTGATTCCTATTACAATAGCATGAACATCTCATACATCACATATAGATCATTCATCATTCATCACAACTTTGGCCATATCATATCACAAACCACTTGCTGCAAAAACAAGTTAGACGTCCTCTAATTGTTGTTGCAAGTTTTACGTGGCTGAATTAGGGTTCTAGCAAGAACGTTTTCTTACCTACGTTAAAGCCACAACGTGATTTGTCAACTTCTATTTACCCTTCATAAGGACCCTATTCATCGATTCCGCTCCAACTAAAGTAGGAGAGACAGACACCCGCCAGCCACCTTATGCAACTAGTGCATGTTAGTCGGTGGAACCGGTCTCACGTAAGCGTACGTGTAAGGTTGGTCTGGGCCGCTTCATCCCACAATACCGCTGAAGCAAGAAAGGACTAGTAACGGCAAGAGAGTTGACAAATCTACGCCCACAACAAATTGTGTTCTACTCGCGCAAGAAGAACTACGCATAGACCTAGCTCATGATGCCACTGTTGGGGAACGTTGCAGAAAACAAAAAATTTCCTACTTGTTTCACCAAGATCATCTAGGAGTTCATCTAGCAACGAGTGATTAGATGCATCTACATACCTTTGTAGATCGCGAGCGGAAGCGTTCAAAAGAACGGTGATGATGTAGTCGTACTCGACGTGATCCAAATCACCGATGACCAGCGCCGAACGGACGGCACCTCCGCGTTCAACACACGTACGGAACAGCCACGTCTCCTCCTTCTTGATCCAGCAAGGGAGGGAGGAGAGGTTGAGGGAGATGGCACCAGCAGCAGCACGACGGCGTGGTGTTGATGGAGCTGCAGTACTCCGGCAGAGCTTCGCTAAGCACTATGGAGGTGGAGGAGGTGTTGGGGAGGGAGAAGGAGGCAACCAAAGGCCAAGGCGTTCAGGTATGAAGTCCCTCCTCTCCCCCACTATATATAGGAGGGCCAAGGGGGGGTGGCCGTCCCTAGGAGATCCAATCTCCTAGGGGGTGCGGCGGCCAAGGGGGGTTTCCCTCCCCCCCAAGGCACCTAGGAGGTGCCTTCCCCTCCTAGGACTCTTTCCCCCTTAAACCCTAGGCGCATGGGCCTATGTGGGGCTGGTGCCCTTGGCCCATTAGGCCAAGGCGCACCCCCTACAGCCCATGTGGCCCCCCGGGACAGGTGGACCCACCCGGTGGACCCCCGGGACCCTTCCGGTGGTCCCGGTACAATACCGATAACCCCGAAACTTGTCCCGATGCCCGAAACAGGACTTCCCATATATAAATCTTTACCTCCGGACCATTCTGGAACTCCTCGTGACGTCCGGGATCTCATCCGGGACTCCGAACAACATTCGGGTTACTGCATATACATATCCCTACAACCCTAGCGTAACTGAACCTTAAGTGTGTAGACCCTACGGGTTCGGGAGACAAGCAGACATGACCGAGACGACTCTCCGGTCAATAACCAACAGCGGGATCTGGATACCCATGTTGGCTCCCACATGCTCCACGATGATCTCATCGGATGAACCATGATGTCGAGGATTCTATCAACCCCGTACACTGTTCCCTTTGTCTATCGATATGTTACTTGCCCGAGATTCGATCGTCGGTATCCCAATACCTCGTTCAATCTCGTTACTGGCAAGTCACTTTACTCGTACCGTAATGCATGATCCCGTGACCAGACACTTGGTCACTCTGAGCTCATTATGATGATGCATTACCGAGTGGGCCTAGTGATACCTCTCCGTCATACGGAGTGACAAATCCCAGTCTTGATCCATGTCACCCAACAGACACTTTCGGAGATACCCGTAGTCTACCTTTATAGTCACCCAGTTACGTTGTGACGTTTGGCATACCCAAAGCACTCCTACGGTATCCGGGAGTCACACGATCTCATGGTCTAAGGAAAAGATACTTGACATTGGAAAACTCTAGCAAACGAACTATACGATCTTGTGCTATGTTTAGGATTGGGTCTTGTCCATCACATCATTCTCCTAATGATGTGATCCCGTTATCAATGACATCCAGTGTCCATAGTCAGGAAACCATGACTATCTGTTGATCAACGAGCTAGTCAACTAGAGGCTCACTAGGGACATGTTGGTGTCTGTTATTCACACATGTATTACGATTTCCGGATAACACAATTATAGCATGAATAAAGACAATTATCATGAACAAGGAAATATAATAATAATGCTTTTATTATTGCCTCTAGGGCATATTTCCAACAGTCTCCCACTTGCACTAGAGTCAATAATCTAGTTACATTGTGATGAATCGAACACCCATGGAATTCTGGTGTTGATCATGTTTTGCTCTAGGGAGAGGTTTAATCAACGGATCTGCTATATTCAGGTCCGTATGTACTTTACAAATCTCTATGTCTCCATCTTGAACATTTTCACGAATGGAGTTGAAGCGACGCTTGATGTGCCTTGTCTTCTTGTGAAACCTGGGCTCCTTGGCAAGTGCAATAGCTCCAGTGTTGTCACAGAAGAGCTTGATCGGCCCCGACGCATTGGGTATGACTCCTAGGTCGGTGATGAACTCCTTCACCCATATTGCTTCATGTGCTGCCTCCGAGGCTGCCATGTACTCCGCTTCACATGTAGATCCCGCCACAACGCTTTGCTTGCAACTGCACCAGCTTACTGCCCCACCATTCAAAATATACACGTATCCGGTTTGTGACTTAGAGTCATCCAGATCTGTGTCGAAGCTAGCGTCGACGTAACCCTTTACGACGAGCTCTTCGTCACCTCCATAAACGAGAAACATTTCCTTAGTCCTTTTCAGGTACTTTAGGATATTCTTGACCGCTGTCCAGTGTTCCTTGCCGGGATTACTTTGGTACCTTCCTACCAAACTGACGGCAAGGTTAACATCAGGTCTGGTACACAGCATGGCATACATAATAGAACCTATGGCTGAGGCATAGGGGATGACGCTCATCTCTTCTATATCTTCTGCCGTGGTCGGACATTGAGCTGAGCTCAATTTCATACCTTGTAACACAGGCAAGAACCCCTTCTTGGATTGATCCATATTGAACTTCTTCAATATCTTATCAAGGTATGTGCTTTGTGAAAGACCTATGAGGCGTCTTGATCTATCTCTATAGATTTTGATGCCTAATATATAAGCAGCTTCTCCAAGGTCCTTCATTGAAAAACTTTTATTCAAGTAGGCCTTGATGCTATCCAAGAGTTCTATATCATTTCCCATCAAAAGTATGTCATCTACATATAATATGAGAAATGCTACAGAGCTCCCACTCACTTTCTTGTAAACGCAGGCTTCTCCATAAGTCCGTGTAAACCCAAACGCTTTGATCATCTCATCAAAGCGAATGTTCCAACTCCGAGATGCTTGCACCAGCCCATAAATCGAGCGTTGGAGCTTGCACACTTTGTCAGCACTCTTAGGATCGACAAAACCTTCCGGCTGCATCATATACAATTCTTCCTTAAGGAAACCGTTAAGGAATGCCGTTTTGACGTCCATTTGCCATATTTCGTAATCATAGAATGCGGCAATTGCTAACATGATTCGGACGGACTTCAGCTTCGCTACCGGTGAGAAAGTCTCATCGTAGTCAACCCCTTGAACTTGTCGATAACCCTTAGCGACAAGCCGAGCTTTATAGATGGTCACATTACCATCCGCGTCTGTCTTCTTCTTAAAGATCCATTTATTTTCTATGGCTCGCCGTTCAACGGGCAAGTCAGTCAAAGTCCATACTTCGTTTTCATACATGGATCCTATCTCGGATTTCATGGCTTCCAGCCATTTGTCGGAATCCGGGCCCTCCATCGCTTCTTCATAGTTCGAAGGTTCACTGTTGTCTAACAACATGATTTCCAAGACAGGGTTGCCGTACCACTCTGGTGCGGAACGTGTCCTTGTGGACCTTCGAATTTCAGTAGGAGCTTGATCAGAAGTATCTTGATCATTATCATTAACTTCCTCTCTAGTCGGTGCTGGCACCTCAGGAACATTTTCTTGAGTTGCGCCATTTTCCGGTTCAAGAGGTGATACTTCATCAAGCTCTACTTTCCTCCCACTTACTTCTTTCGAGAGAAACTCTTTCTCCAGAAAGGACCCATTCTTGGCAACAAAGATCTTGCCTTCGGATCTGAGGTAGAAGGTGTACCCAATAGTTTCTTTTGGGTATCCTATGAAGACACATTTTTCCGATTTGGGTTCGAGCTTTTCAGGTTGAAGTTTCTTGACATAAGCATCGCATCCCCAAACTTTTAGAAACGACAGCTTAGGTCTCTTTCCAAACCATAATTCATACGGTGTCGTCTCAACGGATTTCGACGGAGCCCTATTTAAAGTGAATGCGGCAGTCTCTAAAGCATAGCCCCAGAAGGAAAGCGGTAAATCGGTAAGAGACATCATAGATCGCACCATATCTAACAGAGTGCGATTACGACATTCGGACACACCATTACGCTGAGGTGTTCCAGGCGGCGTGAGTTGTGAAACTATTCCACATTTTCTTAAGTGTGCCCCAAACTCGTGACTCAAGTATTCTCCTCCACGATCTGATCGCAGAAACTTGATTTTCCTGTCACGTTGATTTTCAACCTCACTCTGAAATTCCTTGAACTTTTCAAAGGTTTCAGACTTGTGTTTCATTAAGTAGATATACCCATACCTACTTAAATCATCAGTGAGGGTGAGAACATAACGATAGCCACCGTGAGCCTCAACACTCATTGGACTGCACACATCGGTATGTATGATTTCCAATAAGTCGGTTGCTCGCTCCATTGTTCCTGAGAATGGAGTCTTGGTCATTTTACCCATAAGGCATGGTTCGCACGTGTCAAATGATTCATAATCAAGAGACTCTAAAAGTCCATCAGCATGGAGCTTCTTCATGCGTTTAACACCTATGTGACCAAGGCGGCAGTGCCACAAGTATGTGGGACTATCATTATCAACCTTACTTCTTTTGGTACTCACATTATGAACATGTGTAGCATCACGTTCGAGATTCATAAAGAATAAACCATTCACCATAGGAGCATGACCATAAAACATATCTCTCATAAAAATGGAACAACCATTATTCTCAGATTTAAAAGAGTAGCCATCTCGAATTAAACGAGATCCCGATACAATGTTCATGCTCAAAGCTGGCACTAAATAACAATTATTAAGGTTTAAAACTAATCCCGAAGGGAGATGCAGAGGTAGCGTGCCGACGGTGATCACATTGACCTTGGAACCATTCCCGACGCGCATCGTCACCTCGTCCTTTGCCAGTTTCCGCTTATTCCGCAGCCCCTGCTTTGAGTTACAAATGTGAGCAACTGCGCCGGTATCAAATACCCAGGAGCTACTACGGGCACTAGTAAGGTACACATCAATTACATGTATATCACATATACCTTTTGTTTTGCCGGCCTTCTTATCCGCTAAGTACTTAGGGCAGTTCCGCTTCCAGTGACCGCTTCCCTTGCAATAAAAGCACTCAGTCTCGGGCTTGGGTCCATTCTTTGGCTTCTTCCCGGCAGCTTGCTTGCCGGGCGCGGCAACCTCCTTGCCGTCCTTCTTGAAGTTCTTTTTACCCTTGCCTTTCTTGAACTTAGTGGTTTTATTGACCATCAACACTTGATGTTCCTTCCTGACTTCTACATCTGCTGATTTCAGCATAGCAAATACTTCAGGAATGGTCTTTTCCATCCCCTGCATATTGAAGTTCATCACAAAGCTCTTGTAGCTTGGTGGAAGCGACTGGAGGATTCTATCAATGACCGCATCATCCGGGAGATTAACTCCCAGCTGAGTCAAGCGGTTATGCAACCCAGACATAGTGAGTATGTGCTCACTGACAGAATTGTTTTCCTCCATCTTACAGCTGAAGAATTTGTCGGAGACTTCATATCTCTCGACCCGGGCATGAGCTTGGAAAACCATTTTCAGCTCTTCGAACATCTCATATGCTCCATGTCTCTCAAAACGCTTTTGGAGCCCCGGCTCTAGGCTGTAAAGCATGCCGCACTGAACGAGGGAGTAGTCATCGAAACGTGCCTGCCAAGCGTTCATAACATCTTGTTCTGCAGGGAGAACGGGTGCGTCACCAAGCGGTGCTTGTAGGACATAATCTTTCTTGGCAGCTATGAGGATGATCCTCAGGTTCCGGACCCAGTCCGTATAGTTGCTGCCATCGTCTTTCAGCTTGGTTTTCTCTAGGAACGCGTTGAAGTTGAGGACTACGTTGGCCATTTGATCTACAAGACATATTGCAAAGATTTTAGACTAAGTTCATGATAATTAAGTTCAACTAATCAAATTATTAGTGAACTCCCACTTAGATTAGACATCCCTCTGGTCATCTAAGTATTACATGATCCAAGTTAAACTAGACCGTGTCCGATCATCACGTGAGACGGACTAGTCAACATCGGTGAACATCTTCATGTTGATCGTATCTTCTATACGACTCATGCTCGACCTTTCAGTCTTCTGTGTTCCGAGGCCATGTCTGTACATGCTAGGCTCGTCAAGTCAACCTAAGTGTTTGCATGTGTAAATCTGTCTTACACCCGTTGTATGTGAACGTCTGAATAAAACACCCGATCATCACGTGGTGTTTTGAAACAGCGAACTGTCGCAACGGTGCACAGTTAGGGGGAACACTTCTTGAAATTATTGTGAGGGATCATCTTATTTACTACCGTCGTTCTAAGTAAACAAGATGCAAAACATGATAAACATCACATGCAATCAAATAATAAACGTGACATGATATGGCCAATATCACATAGCTCCTTTGATCTCCATCTTGGGGCTCCATGATCATCTTGTCACCGGCTTGACACCATGATCTCCATCATCGTGTCTCCATGAAGTTGCTCGCCAACTATTACTTCTACTACTATGGCTAACGCGTTTAGCAATAAAGTAAAGTAATTTACATGGCGTTTCTCGATGACACGCAGGTCATATAAAAGAATAAAGACAACTCCTATGGCTCCTGCCGGTTGCCATACTCATCGACATGCAAGTTGTGAATCCTATTACAATAGCATGAACATCTCATACATCACATATAGATCATTCATCATTCATCACAACTTTGGCCATATCATATCACAAACCACTTGCTGCAAAAACAAGTTAGACGTCCTCTAATTGTTGTTGCAAGTTTTACGTGGCTGAATTAGGGTTCTAGCAAGAACGTTTTCTTACCTACGTTAAAGCCACAACGTGATTTGTCAACTTCTATTTACCCTTCATAAGGACCCTGTTCATCGATTCCGCTCCAACTAAAGTAGGAGAGACAGACACCCGCCAGCCACCTTATGCAACTAGTGCATGTTAGTCGGTGGAACCGGTCTCACGTAAGCGTACGTGTAAGGTTGGTCCGGGCCGCTTCATCCCACAATACCGCTGAAGCAAGAAAGGACTAGTAACAGCAAGAAAGTTGACAAATCTACGCCCACAACAAATTGTGTTCTACTCGCGCAAGAAGAACTACGCATAGACCTAGCTCATGATGCCACTGATGGGGAACGTTGCAGAAAACAAAAATTTTCCTACTCGTTTCACCAAGATCATCTAGGAGTTCATCTAGCAACGAGTGATTAGATGCATCTACATACCTTTGTAGATCGCGCACGGAAGCGTTCAAAAGAACGGTGATGATGTAGTCGTACTCGACGTGATCCAAATCACCGATGACCAGCGCCGAACGGACGGCACCTCCGCGTTCAACACACGTACGGGACGGGAGACGTCTCCTCCTTCTTGATCCAGCAAGGGGGGAGGAGAGGTTGATGAAGATCCAGCAGCACGACGGCGTGGTGGTGGATGCAGGGCGTCACAGCAGCAGGGCTTCGCCGAGACTACGAGGGAGAGACGTAACGGGGGGAGATGGAGGCGCCAGGGGCTGGTCTGAAATCCCTCCTCTCCCCCCACTATATATATCTTCATAACCCTAGTGTCACCGAACCTTAAGTGTGTAGACCCTACGGGTTCGGGAGACAAGCAGACATGACCGAGACGACTCTCCGGTCAATAACCAACAGCGGGATCTGGATACCCATGTTGGCTCCCACATGCTCCACGATGATCTCATCGGATGAACCACGATGTCGAGGATTCAATCAATCCCGTATGCTATTCCCTTTGCCTATCGATATGTTACTTGCCCGAGATTCGATCGTCGGTATCCCAATACCTCGTTCAATCTCGTTACCGGCAAGTCACTTTACTCGTACCGTAATGCATGATCCCGTGACCAGACACTTGGTCACTCTGAGCTCATTATGATGATGCATTACCGAGTGGGCCCAGTGATACCTCTCCGTCATACGGAGTGACAAATCCCAGTCTTGATCCATGTCACCCAACAGACACTTTCGGAGATACCCGTAGTCTACCTTTATAGTCACCCAGTTACGTTGTGACGTTTGGCATACCCAAAGCACTCCTACGGTATCCGGGAGTTACACGATCTCATGGTCTAAGGAAAAGATACTTTGACATTGCAAAACTCTAGCAAACGAACTATACGATCTTGTGCTATGTTTAGGATTGGGTCTTGTCCATCACATCATTCTCCTAATGATGTGATCTCGTTATCAATGACATCCAGTGTCCATAGTCAGGAAATCATGACTATCTGTTGATCAACGAGCTAGTCAACTAGAGGCTCACTAGGAACACGTTGGTGTCTGTTATTCACACATGTATTACGATTTCCGGATAACACAATTATAGCATGAATAAAGACAATTATCATGAACAAGGAAATATAATAATAATGCTTTTATTATTGCCTCTAGGGCATATTTCCAACAGTCTCCCACTTGCACTAGAGTCAATAATCTAGTTACATTGTGATGAATCGAACACCCATGGAATTCTGGTGTTGATCATGTTTTGCTCTAGGGAGAGGTTTAGTCAACGGATCTGCTACATTCAGGTCCGTATGTACTTTACAAATCTCTATGTCTCCATCTTGAACATTTTCATGAATGGAGTTGAAGCGACGCTTGATGTGCCTTGTCTTCTTGTGAAACCTGGGCTCCTTGGCAAGTGCAATAGCTCCAGTGTTGTCACAGAAGAGCTTGATCGGCCCCGACGCATTGGGTATGACTCCTAGGTCGGTGATGAACTCCTTCACCCGTATTGCTTCATGTGCTGCCTCCGAGGCTGCCATGTACTCCGCTTCACATGTAGATCCCGCCACGACGCTTTGCTTGCAACTGCACCAGCTTACTGCCCCACCATTCAAAATATACACGTATCCGGTTTGTGACTTAGAGTCATCCAGATCTGTGTCGAAGCTAGCGTCGACCTAACCCTTTACGATGAGCTCTTCGTCACCTCCATAAACGAGAAACATTTCCTTAGTCCTTTTCAGGTACTTCAGGATATTCTTGACCGCTGTCCAGTGTTCCTTGCCGGGATTACTTTGGTACCTTCCTACCAAACTTACGGCAAGGTTAACATCAGGTCTGGTACACAGCATGGCATACATAATAGAACCTATGGCTGAGGCATAGGGGATGACGCTCATCTCTTCTATATCTTCTGCCGTGGTCGGACATTGAGCTGAGCTCAATTTCATACCTTGTAACACAGGCAAGAACCCCTTCTTGGATTGATCCATATTGAACTTCTTCAATATCTTATCAAGGTATGTGCTTTGTGAAAGACCTATGAGGCGTCTTGATCTATCTCTATAGATTTTGATGCCTAATATATAAGCAGCTTCTCCAAGGTCCTTCATTGAAAAACTTTTATTCAAGTAGGCCTTGATGCTATCCAAGAGTTCTATATCATTTCCCATCAAAAGTATGTCATCTACATATAATATGAGAAATGCTACAGAGCTCCCACTCACTTTCTTGTAAACGCAGGCTTCTCCATAAGTCCGTGTAAACCCAAACGCTTTGATCATCTCATCAAAGCGAATGTTCCAACTCCGAGATGCTTGCACCAGCCCATAAATCGAGCGTTGGAGCTTGCACACTTTGTCAGCACTCTTAGGATCGACAAAACCTTCCGGCTGCATCATATACAATTCTTCCTTAAGGAAACCGTTAAGGAATGCCGTTTTGACGTCCATTTGCCATATTTCGTAATCATAGAATGCGGCAATTGCTAACATGATTCGGACGGACTTCAGCTTCGCTACCGGTGAGAAAGTCTCATCGTAGTCAACCCCTTGAACTTGTCGATAACCCTTAGCGACAAGCCGAGCTTTATAGATGGTCACATTACCATCCGCGTCTGTCTTCTTCTTAAAGATCCATTTATTTTCTATGGCTCGCCGTTCAACGGGCAAGTCAGTCAAAGTCCATACTTCGTTTTCATACATGGATCCTATCTCGGATTTCATGGCTTCTAGCCATTTGTCGGAATCCGGTCCCGCCATCGCTTCTTCATAGTTCGAAGGTTCACCATTGTCTAACAACATGATTTCCAAGACAGGGTTGCCGTACCACTCTGGTGCGGAACGTGTCCTTGTGGACCTTCGAATTTCAGTAGGAGCTTGATCAGAAGTATCTTGATCATTATCATTAACTTCCTCTCTAGTCGGTGCTGGCACCTCAGGAACATTTTCTTGAGTTGCGCCATTTTCCGGTTCAAGAGGCAATACTTCATCAAGCTCTACTTTCCTCCCACTTACTTCTTTCGAGAGAAATTCTTTCTCCAGAAAGGACCCATTCTTGGCAACAAAGATCTTGCCTTCGGATCTGAGGTAGAAGGTGTACCCAATAGTTTCTTTTGGGTACCCTATGAAGACGCATTTTTCCGATTTGGGTTCGAGCTTTTCAGGTTGAAGTTTCTTGACATAAGCATCGCATCCCCAAACTTTTAGAAACGACAGCTTAGGTTTCTTCCCAAACCATAATTCATACAGTGTCGTCTCAACGGATTTCGACGGAGCCCTATTTAAAGTGAATGCGGCAGTCTCTAAAGCATAGCCCCAAAAAGAAAGCGGTAAATCGGTAAGAGACATCATAGATCGCACCATATCTAACAGAGTGCGATTACGACGTTCGGACACACCATTACGCTGAGGTGTTCCAGGCGGCGTGAGTTGTGAAACTATTCCACATTTTCTTAAGTGTGCCCCAAACTCGTGACTCAAGTATTCTCCTCCACGATCTGATCGCAGAAACTTGATTTTCCTGTCACGTTGATTTTCAACCTCACTCTAAAATTCCTTGAACTTTTCAAAGGTTTCAGACTTGTGTTTCATTAAGTAGATATACCCATACCTACTTAAATCATCAGTGAGGGTGAGAACATAACGATAGCCACCGCGAGCCTCAACACTCATTGGACCGCACACATCGGTATGTATGATTTCCAATAAGTCGGTTGCTCGCTCCATTGTTCCTGAGAACGGAGTCTTGGTCATTTTACCCATAAGGCATGGTTCGCATGTGTCAAATGATTCATAATCAAGAGACTCTAAAAGTCCATCAGCATGGATCTTCTTCATGCGTTTGACACCTATGTGACCAAGGCGGCAGTGCCACAGGTATGTGGGACTATCATTATTAACCTTACTTCTTTTGGTACTCACATTATGAATATGTGTAGCATCACATTCGAGATTCATAAGGAATAAACCATTCACCATAGGAGCATGACCATAAAACATATCTCTCATAAAATGGAACAACCATTATTCTCAGATTTAAAAGAGTAGCCATCTCGAATTAAACGAGATCCCGATACAATGTTCATGCTCAAAGCTGGCACTAAATAACAATTATTAAGGTTTAAAACTAATCCCGAAGGGAGATGCAGAGGTAGCGTGCCGACGGCGATGACATTGACCTTGGAACCATTCCCGACGCGCATCGTCACCTCGTCCTTTGCCAGTTTCTGCTTATTCCGCAGCCCCTGCTTTGAGTTACAAATGTGAGCAACTGCACCGGTCTCAAATACCCAGGAGCTACTACGGGCACTAGTAAGGTACACATCAATTACATGTATATCACATATACCTTTTGTTTTGCCGGCCTTCTTATCCGCTAAGTACTTAGGGCAGTTCCGCTTCCAGTGACCGCTTCCCTTGCAATAAAAGCACTCAGTCTCGGGCTTGGGTCCATTCTTTGGCTTCTTCCCGGCAGCTTGCTTGCCGGGCGTGGCAACCTCCTTGCCGTCCTTCTTGAAGTTCTTTTTACCCTTGCCTTTCTTGAACTTAGTGGTTTTATTGACCATCAACACTTGATGTTCCTTCCTGACTTCTACCTCCGCTGATTTCAGCATAGCAAATACTTCAGGAATGGTCTTTTCCATCCCCTGCATATTGAAGTTCATCACAAAGCTCTTGTAGCTTGGTGGAAGCGACTGGAGGATTCTGTCAATGACCGCATCATCCGGGAGATTAACTCCCAGCTGAGTCAAGCGGTTATGCAACCCAGACATAGTGAGTATGTGCTCACTGACAGAACTGTTTTCCTCCATCTTACAGCTGAAGAATTTGTCGGAGACTTCATATCTCTCGACCCGGGCATGAGCTTGGAAAACCATTTTCAGCTCTTCGAACATCTCATATGCTCCATGTCTCTCAAAACACTTTTGGAGCCCCGGCTCTAGGCTGTAAAGCATGCCGCACTGAACGAGGGAGTAGTCATCGGAACGTGCCTGCCAAGCGTTCATAACGTCTTGTTCCGCAGGGAGAACGGGTGCGTCACCAAGCGGTGCTTGTAGGACATAATCTTTCTTGGCAGCTATGAGGATGATCCTCAGGTTCCGAACCCAGTCCGTATAGTTGCTGCCATCGTCTTTCAGCTTAGTTTTCTCTAGGAACGCGTTGAAGTTGAGGACTACGTTGGCCATTTGATCTACAAGACATATTGCAAAGATTTTAGACTAAGTTCATGATAATTAAGTTCAACTAATCAAATTATTAGTGAACTCCCACTTAGATTAGACATCCCTCTAGTCATCTAAGTATTACATGATCCGAGTTAAACTAGACCGTGTCTGATCATCACGTGAGACGGACTAGTCAACATCGGTGAACATCTTCATGTTGATCGTATCTTCTATACGACTCATGCTCGATCTTTCGGTCTTCTGTGTTCCGAGGCCATGTCTGTACATGCTAGGCTCGTCAAGTCAACCTAAGTGTTTGCATGTGTAAATCTGTCTTACACCCGTTGTATGTGAACGTCTGAATAAAACACCCGATCATCACGTGGTGTTTTGAAACAGCGAACTGTCGCAACGGTGCACAGTTAGGGGGAACACTTCTTGAAATTATTGTGAGGGATCATCTTATTTACTACCGTCGTTCTAAGTAAACAAGATGCAAAACATGATAAACATCACATGCAATCAAATAATAAACGTGACATGATATGGCCAATATCACATAGCTCCTTTGATCTCCATCTTGGGGCTCCATGATCATCTTGTCACCGGCTTGACACCATGATCTCCATCATCATGATCTCCATCATCGTGTCTCCATGAAGTTGCTCGCCAACTATTACTTCTACTACTATGGCTAACGCATTTAGCAATAAAGTAAAGTAATTTACATGGCGTTTCTTGATGACACGCAGGTCATATAAAAGAATAAAGACAACTCCTATGGCTCCTGCCGGTTTTCATACTCATCGACATGCAAGTCGTGAATCCTATTACAATAGCATGAACATCTCATACATCACATATAGATCATTCATCATTCATCACAACTTTGGCCATATCATATCACAAACCACTTGCTGCAAAAACAAGTTAGACGTCCTCTAATTGTTGTTGCAAGTTTTACGTGGCTGAATTAGGGTTCTAGCAAGAACGTTTTCTTACCTACGTTAAAGCCACAACGTGATTTGTCAACTTCTATTTACCCTTCATAAGGACCCTGTTCATCGATTCCGCTCCAACTAAAGTAGGAGAGACAGACACCCGCCAGCCACCTTATGCAACTAGTGCATGTTAGTCGGTGGAACCGGTCTCACGTAAGCGTACGTGTAAGGTTGGTCCGGGCCGCTTCATCCCACAATACCGCTGAAGCAAGAAAGGACTAGTAACGGCAAGAAGGTTGACAAATCCACGCCCACAACCAATTGTGTTCTACTCGCGCAAGAAGAACTACGCATAGACCTAGCTCATGATGCCACTGTTGGGGAACGTTGCAGAAAACAAAAATTTTCCTACTCGTTTCACCAAGATCATCTAGGAGTTCATCTAGCAACGAGTGATTAGATGCATCTACATACCTTTGTAGATCGCGAGCGGAAGCGTTCAAAGAACGGGGATGATGTAGTCGAACACGACGTGATCCAAATCACCGGAGATCCTAGCACCGAACGGACGGCACCTCCGCGTTCAACACACGTACGGAACAGCCACGTCTCCTCCTTCTTAATCCAGCAAGGGAGGGAGGAGAGGTTGAGGGAGATGGCACCAGCAGCAGCACGACGGCGTGGTGTTGATGGAGCTGCAGTACTCCGGCAGAGCTTCGCTAAGCACTATGGAGGTGGAGGAGGTGTTGGGGAGGGAGAAGGAGGCAACCAAAGGCCAAGGCGTTCAGGTATGAAGTCCCTCCTCTCCCCCACTATATATAGGGGTGCCAAGGGGGGGTGGCCGGCCCTAGGAGATCCAATCTCCTAGGGGGTGCGGCGGCCAAGGGGGGTTTCCCTCACCCCCAAGGCACCTAGGAGGTGCCTTACCCTCCTAGGACTCTTCCCCCCTTAAACCCTAGGCGCATGGGCCTATGTGGGGCTGGTGCCCTTGGCCCATTAGGCCAAGGCGCACCCCCTTACAGCCCATGTGGCCCCCCGGGACAGGTGGACCCACCCGGTGGACCCCCGGGACCCTTCCGGTGGTCCCGGTACAATACCGATAACCCCGAAACTTGTCCCGATGCCCGAAACAGGACTTCCCATATATAAATCTTTACCTCCGGACCATTCCGGAACTCCTCGTGACGTCCAGGATCTCATCCGGGACTCCGAACAACATTCGGGTTACTGCATATACATATCCCTACAACCCTAGCGTAACTGAACCTTAAGTGTGTAGACCCTACGGGTTCGAGAGACAAGCAGACATGACCGAGACGACTCTCCGGTCAATAACCAACAGCGGGATCTGGATACCCATGTTGGCTCCCACATGCTCCACGATGATCTCATCGGATGAACCACGATGTCGAGGATTCAATCAACCCCGTACGCTATTCCCTTTGTCTATCGATATGTTACTTGCCCGAGATTCGATCGTCGGTATCCCAATACCTCGTTCAATCTCGTTACCGGCAAGTCACTTTACTCGTACCGTAATGCATGATCCCGTGACCAGACACTTGGTCACTCTGAGCTCATTATGATGATGCATTACCGAGTGGGCCCAGTGATACCTCTCCGTCGTACGGAGTGACAAATCCCAGTCTTGATCCATGTCACCCAACAGACACTTTCGGAGATACCCGTAGTCTACCTTTATAGTCACCTAGTTACGTTGTGACGTTTGGCATACCCAAAGCACTCCTACGGTATCCGGGAGTTACACGATCTCATGGTCTAAGGAAAAGATACTTTGACATTGCAAAACTCTAGCAAACGAACTATACGATCTTGTGTTATGTTTAGGATTGGGTCTCGTCCATCACATCATTCTCCCAATGATGTGATCTCGTTATCAATGACATCCAGTGTCCATAGTCAGGAAACCATGACTATCTGTTGATCAACGAGCTAGTCAACTAGAGGCTCACTAGGGACATGTTGGTGTCTGTTATTCACACATGCATTACGATTTCCGGATAACACAATTATAGCATGAATAAAGACAATTATCATGAACAAGGAAATATAATAATAATGCTTTTATTATTGCCTCTAGGGCATATTTCCAACAGTCTCCCACTTGCACTAGAGTCAATAATCTAGTTACATTGTGATGAATCGAACACCCATGGAATTCTGGTGTTGATCATGTTTTGCTCTAGGGAGAGGTTTAGTCAACGGATCTGCTACATTCAGGTCCGTATGTACTTTACAAATCTCTATGTCTCCATCTTGAACATTTTCACGAATGGAGTTGAAGCGACGCTTGATGTGCCTTGTCTTCTTGTGCTGCCTCCGAGGCTGCCATGTACTCCGCTTCACATGTAGATCCCGCCACGACGCTTTGCTTGCAACTGCACCAGCTTACTGCCCCACCATTCAAAATATACACGTATCCGGTTTGTGACTTAGAGTCATCCAGATCTGTGTCGAAGCTAGCGTCGACGTAACCCTTTACGACGAGCTCTTCGTCACCTCCATAAACGAGAAACATTTCCTTAGTCCTTTTCAGGTACTTCAGGATATTCTTGACCGCTGTCCAGTGTTCCTTGCCGGGATTACTTTGGTACCTTCCTACCAAACTGACGGCAAGGTTAACATCAGGTCTGGTACACAGCATGGCATACATAATAGAACCTATGGCTGAGGCATAGGGGATGACGCTCATCTCTTCTATATCTTCTGCCGTGGTCGGACATTGAGTTGAGCTCAATTTCACACCTTGTAACACAGGCAAGAACCCCTTCTTGGATTGATCCATATTGAACTTCTTCAATATCTTATCAAGGTATGTGCTTTGTGAAAGACCTATGAGGCGTCTTGATCTATCTCTATAGATTTTGATGCCTAATATATAAGCAGCTTCTCCAAGGTCCTTCATTGAAAAACTTTTATTCAAGTAGGCCTTGATGCTGTCCAAGAGTTCTATATCATTTCCCATCAAAAGTATGTCATCTACATATAATATGAGAAATGCTACAGAGCTCCCACTCACTTTCTTGTAAACGCAGGCTTCTCCATAAGTCTGTGTAAACCCAAACGCTTTGATCATCTCATCAAAGCGAATGTTCCAACTCCGAGATGCTTGCACCAGCCCATAAATCGAGCGTTGGAGCTTGCACACTTTGTCAGCATTCTTAGGATCGACAAAACCTTCCGGCTGCATCATATACAATTCTTCCTTAAGGAAACCATTAAGGAATGTCGTTTTGACGTCCATTTGCCATATTTCATAATCGTAGAATGCGGCAATTGCTAACATGATTCGGACGGACTTCAGCTTCGCTACCGGTGAGAAAGTCTCATCGTAGTCAACCCCTTGAACTTGTCGATAACCCTTAGCGACAAGCCGAGCTTTATAGATGGTCACATTACCATCCGCGTTTGTCTTCCTCTTAAAGATCCATTTATTTTCTATGGCTCGCCGCTCAACGGGCAAGTCAGTCAAAGTCCATACTTTGTTTTCATACATGGATCCTATCTCGGATTTCATGGCTTCTAGCCATTTGTCGGAATCCGGGCCCGCCATCGCTTCTTCATAGTTCGAAGGTTCACTGTTGTCTAACAGCATGATTTCCAAGACAGGGTTGCCGTACCACTCTGGTGCGGAACGTGTCCTTGTGGACCTTCGAATTTCAGTAGGGGCTTGATCAGAAGTATCTTGATCATTAACTTCCTCTCTAGTCGGTGCAGGCACCTCAGAAACATTTTCTTGAGTTGCGCCATTTTCCGGTTCAAGAGGTAATACTTCATCAAGCTCTACTTTCCTCCCACTTACTTCTTTCGAGAGAAACTCTTTCTCCAGAAAGGACCCATTCTTGGCAACAAAGATCTTGCCTTCGGATCTGAGGTAGAAGGTGTACCCAATAGTTTCTTTTGGGTATCCTATGAAGACGCATTTTTCCGACTTGGGTTCGAGCTTTTCAGGTTGAAGTTTCTTGACATAAGCATCGCATCCCCAAACTTTTAGAAACGACAGCTTAGGTTTCTTCCCAAACCATAATTCATACGGTGTCGTCTCAACGGATTTCGACGGAGCCCTATTTAAAGTGAATGCGGCAGTCTCTAAAGCATAGCCCCAAAAAGAAAGCGGTAAATCGGTAAGAGACATCATAGATCGCACCATATCTAACAGAGTGCGATTACGACGTTCGGACACACCATTACGTTGAGGTGTTCCAGGCGGCGTGAGTTGTGAAACTATTCCACATTTTCTTAAGTGTGCCCCAAACTCGTGACTCAAGTATTCTCCTCCACGATCTGATCGTAGAAACTTGATTTTCCTGTCACGTTGATTTTCAACCTCACTCTGAAATTCCTTGAACTTTTCAAAGGTTTCAGACTTGTGTTTCATTAAGTAGATATACCCATACCTACTTAAATCATCAGTGAGGGTGAGAACATAACGATAGCCACCGCGAGCCTCAACACTCATCGGACCGCACACATCAGTATGTATGATTTCCAATAAGTCGGTTGCTCGCTCCATTGTTCCTGAGAATGGAGTCTTGGTCATTTTACCCATAAGGCATGGTTCGCACGTGTCAAATGATTCATAATCAAGAGACTCTAAAAGTCCATCAGCATGGAGCTTCTTCATGCGTTTAACACCTATGTGACCAAGGCGGCAGTGCCACAAGTATGTGGGACTATCATTATCAACCTTACTTCTTTTGGTACTCACATTATGAACATGTGTAGCATCACGTTCGAGATTCATAAAGAATAAACCATTCACCATAGGAGCATGACCATAAAACATATCTCTCATAAAAATGGAACAACCATTATTCTCAGATTTAAAAGAGTAGCCATCTCGAATTAAACGAGATCCCGATACAATGTTCATGCTCAAAGCTGGCACTAAATAACAATTATTAAGGTTTAAAACTAATCCCGAAAGGAGATGCAGAGGTAGCGTGCCGACGGCGATCACATTGACCTTGGAACCATTCCCGACGCGCATCGTCACCTCGTCCTTTGCCAGTTTCCGCTTATTCCGCAGCCCCTGCTTTGAGTTACAAATGTGAGCAACTGCACCGGTATCAAATACCCAGGAGCTACTACGGGCACTAGTAAGGTACACATCAATTAGATGTATATCACATATACCTTTTGTTTTGCCGGCCTTCTTATCCGCTAAGTACTTAGGGCAGTTCCGCTTCCAGTGACCGCTTCCCTTGCAATAAAAGCACTCAGTCTCGGGCTTGGGTCCATTCTTTGGCTTCTTCCCGGCAGCTTGCTTGCCGGGCGCGGCAACCTCCTTGCCGTCCTTCTTGAAGTTCTTTTTACCCTTGCCTTTCTTGAACTTAGTGGTTTTATTGACCATCAACACTTGATGTTCCTTCCTGACTTCTACCTCTGCTGATTTCAGCATAGCAAATACTTCAGGAATGGTCTTTTCCATCCCCTGCATATTGAAGTTCATCACAAAGCTCTTGTAGCTTGGTGGAAGCGACTGGAGGATTCTGTCAATAACCGCATCATCCGGGAGATTAACTCCCAGCTGAGTCAAGCGGTTATGCAACCCAGACATAGTGAGTATGTGCTCACTGACAGAACTGTTTTCCTCCATCTTACAGCTGAAGAATTTGTCGGAGACTTCATATCTCTCGACCCGGGCATGAGCTTGGAAAACCATTTTCAGCTCTTCGAACATCTCATATGCTCCATGTCTCTCAAAACGCTTTTGGAGCCCCGGCTCTAGGCTGTAAAGCATGCCGCACTGAACGAGGGAGTAGTCATCGGAACGTGCCTGCCAAGCGTTCATAACGTCTTGTTCCGCAGGGAGAACGGGTGCGTCACCAAGCGGTGCTTGTAGGACATAATCTTTCTTGGCAGCTATGAGGATGATCCTCAGGTTCCGGACCCAGTCCGTATAGTTGCTGCCATCGTCTTTCAGCTTGGTTTTCTCTAGGAACGCGTTGAAGTTGAGGACTATGTTGGCCATTTAATCTACAAGACATATTGCAAAGATTTTAGACTAAGTTCATGATAATTAAGTTCAACTAATCAAATTATTAGTGAACTCCCACTTAGATTAGACATCCCTCTAGTCATCTAAGTATTACATGATCCGAGTTAAACTAGACCGTGTCCGATCATCACGTGAGACGGACTAGTCAACATCGGTGAACATCTTCATGTTGATCGTATCTTCTATACGACTCATGCTCGACCTTTCGGTCTTCTGTGTTCCGAGGCCATGTCTGTACATGCTAGGCTCGTCAAGTCAACCTAAGTGTTTGCATGTGTAAATCTGTCTTACACCCGTTGTATGTGAACGTCTGAATAAAACACCCGATCATCACGTGATGTTTTGAAACAGCGAACTTTCGCAACGGTGCACAGTTAGGGGGAACACTTCTTGAAATTAGTATGAGGGATCATCTTATTTACTACCGTCGTTCTAAGTAAACAAGATGCAAAACATGATAAACATCACATGCAATCAAATAATAAACGTGACATGATATGGCCAATATCACACAGCTCCTTTGATCTCCATCTTGGGGCTCCATGATCATCTTGTCACCGGCTTGACACCATGATCTCCATCATCATGATCTCCATCATCGTGTCTCCATGAAGTTGCTCGCCAACTATTACTTCTACTACTATGGCTAACGCGTTTAGCAATAAAGTAAAGTAATTTACATGGCGTTTCTTGATGACACGCAGGTCATATAAAAGAATAAAGACAACTCCTATGGCTCCTGCCGGTTGTCATACTCATCGACATGCAAGTCGTGAATCCTATTACAATAGCGTGAACATCTCATACATCACATATAGATCATTCATCATTCATCACAACTTTGGCCATATCATATCACGAACCACTTGCTGCAAAAACAAGTTAGACGTCCTCTAATTGTTGTTGCAAGTTTTACGTGGCTGAATTAGGGTTCTAGCAAGAACGTTTTCTTACCTACGTTAAAGCCACAACGTGATTTGTCAACTTCTATTTACCCTTCATAAGGACCCTGTTCATCGATTCCGCTCCAACTAAAGTAGGAGAGACAGACACCCGCCAGCCACCTTATGCAACTAGTGCATGTTAGTCGGTGGAACCGGTCTCACGTAAGCGTACGTGTAAGGTTGGTCTGGGCCGCTTCATCCCACAATACCGCTGAAGCAAGAAAGGACTAGTAACGGCAAGAAAGTTGACAAATCTACGCCCACAACAAATTGTGTTCTACTCGCGCAAGAAGAACTACGCATAGACCTAGCTCATGATGCCACTGTTGGGGAACGTTGCAGAAAACAAAAAATTTCCTACTCGTTTCACCAAGATCATCTAGGAGTTCATCTAGCAACGAGTGATCAGATGCATCTACATACCTTTGTAGATCGCGCACGGAAGCGTTCAAAAGAACGGTGATGATGTAGTCGTACTCGACGTGATCCAAATCACCGATGACCAGCGCCGAACGGACGGCACCTCCGCGTTCAACACACGTACGGAACAGCCACGTCTCCTCTTCTTGATCCAGCAAGGGAGGGAGGAGAGGTTGAGGGAGATGGCACCAGCAGCAGCACGACGGCGTGGTGTTGATGGAGCTGCAGTACTCCGGCAGAGCTTCGCTAAGCACTATGGAGGTGGAGGAGGTGTTGGGGAGGGAGAAGGAGGCAACCAAAGGCCAAGGCGTTCAGGTATGAAGTCCCTCCTCTCCCCCACTATATATAGGGGTGCCAAGGGGGGGTGGCCGGCCCTAGGAGATCCAATCTCCTAGGGGGTGCGGCGGCCAAGGGGGGTTTCCCTCACCCCCAAGGCACCTAGGAGGTGCCTTACCCTCCTAGGACTCTTCCCCCCTTAAACCCTAGGCGCATGGGCCTATGTGGGGCTGGTGCCCTTGGCCCATTAGGCCAAGGCGCACCCCCTTACAGCCCATGTGGCCCCCCGGGACAGGTGGACCCACCCGGTGGACCCCCGGGACCCTTCCGGTGGTCCCGGTACAATACCGATAACCCCGAAACTTGTCCCGATGCCCGAAACAGGACTTCCCATATATAAATCTTTACCTCCGGACCATTCCAGAACTCCTCGTGACGTCCGGGATCTCATCCGGGACTCCGAACAACATTCGGGTTACTGCATATACATATCCCTACAACCCTAGCGTAACTGAACCTTAAGTGTGTAGACCCTACGGGTTCGGGAGACAAGCAGACATGACCGAGACGACTCTCCGGTCAATAACCAACAGCGGGATCTGGATACCCATGTTGGCTCCCACATGCTCCACGATGATCTCATCGGATGAACCACGATGTCGAGGATTCTATCAACCCCGTACGCTGTTCCCTTTGTCTATCGATATGTTACTTGCCCGAGATTCGATCGTCGGTATCCCAATACCTCGTTCAATCTCGTTACCGGCAAGTCACTTTACTCGTACCGTAATGCATGATCCCGTGACCAGACACTTGGTCACTCTGAGCTCATTATGATGATGCATTACCGAGTGGGCCCAGTGATACCTCTCCGTCATACGGAGTGACAAATCCCAATCTTGATCCATGTCACCCAACAGACACTTTCGGAGATACCCGTAGTCTACCTTTATAGTCACCCAGTTACGTTGTGACGTTTGGCATACCCAAAGCACTCCTACGGTATCTGGGAGTCACACGATCTCATGGTCTAAGGAAAAGATACTTGACATTGGAAAACTCTAGCAAACGAACTATACGATCTTGTGCTATGTTTAGGATTGGGTCTTGTCCATCACATCATTCTCCTAATGATGTGATCCAGTTATCAATGACATCCAGTGTCCATAGTCAGGAAACCATGACTATCTGTTGATCAACGAGCTAGTCAACTAGAGGCTCACTAGGGACATGTTGGTGTCTGTTATTCACACATGTATTACGATTTCCGGATAACACAATTATAGCATGAATAAAGACAATTATCATGAACAAGGAAATATAATAATAATGCTTTTATTATTGCCTCTAGGGCATATTTCCAACAGTCAAGTGGTGCTTACAAAGCCTCATGTGAAGCCCCCACATCATCAAGTGAGAAACAAACCTTCAATGAAGAATTGAGCTTAATGGTGAAGAACTTCAACAAATTCTACAAGAGAAGAAGCAAAGAAAGAAGCTCTAAATCAAGGCCCTACAATGACAAAAGGTCTTCTAGTCAAGAGCGCAATTGCTACAATTATGGGAGACCCGGACACTATTCCAATGAGTGTACGACACCCTACAAAAGGAGAGAAGATTCTCCAAAAAGAAGAAGCAAAAGTGAAGAATCACCACCAAGAGAGAGGAGGAGTAGAGATGATCGTTATGAACGAAGACCCTCACGGAGAAGCAAGGATTCAGAAAGGAAGGACAAGTCATCAAGGAGCTACACAAAACGAAGACATCAAGCTCATGTTGTTGAATGGGTATCCGGCTCCGACATCGACAACCACTCCGAGAGAAGCTATCACCCCGACTCCGAATATACTCAAGATGAAGGTGTTGCCGGTCTAGCACTTGTGCCAACCAACTCCTATGACATATTTGACTCACCAAATGAAGGAATTGTAAGATGCTTCATGGCCAAAGGTCCAAAGGTAACACATCCCGAGTATGTTGATTTCAATAGTGATGAAGATGACTTGCTAGGTGATGATGATTTACTTGTTGACAACTCTAGTGATGAATACTATGATGAAACGTCAATTAATCATGCTAAAACAAATGACAATGATAAGGAGAAGATTGAGCTTCTAACTAAAGAACTAAACACTCTTAAGTTAGCTCATGAAACTATCTTCGAAGATCATCGTGAACTTTTAAGGGCTGAGAAGTTACGCTTTGAAAAGCTCAATCTTGAGCAAGAGCATTAGTTCTTAAAAGCAATCAATGATGATCTCCGTAAGAAAAGTTCTTCTTACATTGCCAAGCGTTTACTCTTATCTACTTACATGCCTCAAGTCAAGTCTAGTAACAAGTACAAGAAAGATCCTTCCTCTAGTAGTAACAATAATAATGCCAAATCCAATATTGTTGCTTCTAGTAGTTCTCTTGATTCCACTAATGATTCTCTTAGCCAAGTTACACTTGAGCAAGAAAATAGCTTATTGAAGGGAATTATAGAGAAAGGTGTATACAAGAGCCTTGCCGGGAGTAAGCAATTCGAGGAAATTGTACGCAAGCAAGGAAGGCACCGGAAGAATCAAGGTGTTGGTTTTGAATGAAAGTTCAATGC
Source organism: Triticum aestivum (assembly GCF_018294505.1). NCBI lineage: Eukaryota > Viridiplantae > Streptophyta > Magnoliopsida > Poales > Poaceae > Triticum > Triticum aestivum. Next base: position 445,697,223 of record NC_057813.1, read on the forward strand.
AAATGGAGTTGAGTGGGAAGAAGATCAATACCCCAAGACGAAGTTTGTTCCTCAACAAGAGAAGTATGATCCTACTTCCTTCAAGGGAACACAAGCACAAGATGATCTTCCACCACAAGACCACAAGAACAAAGGCAAGTACAAGCTTCAAGAGGAGATTGATGCATTTGAAGAAGCACCTAAGGCCTTGGTCAAGTGGGTTCCCAAGATTACGTCAAGTTCCACTTCATCAAGTATGACTACAACTCCAAGGATTCCCATCAAGATGATGTGGATCCCGAAGAAGAAGAACTAGAGAGTTCTTGAGGGTGACTCCGCCAACATTCTTCACTCATATCATTATGGCAAGGACAAGTGCAATCAACCTCCACATCTTGCACTAGTTCAAGGAGTCACAAACCCTCATGCTGGTAAGGCAAGGGACAAGGTAACCTAATGATTTCATGGACATCATCTTGTGTGTGCATCACTCTATGTCTATGGATATTCTTGTTTGTTCGTTGTGGGACTAACCCATGTAGGTATGTTGAAAGTGCAACTCACTCCAAAGGATTGCTCCAAATGATCTACATCAACATTGAGCATCCACATCTTCAACACCTACATGAAGTCATCATCGACAAAACCCAAGGTTAGTTCATCCCTCTAAAAGGGGATCTCACATCTAGGGGGAGCTTAACTCTAAGAATTGAGTCAAAGCAACTCTAATGGTGTGAACACATCAATGCATTATGTAAAAGTGGTAACCCCACTTGAGCTTAAACGATGAGTATGACCTATGATCAAATGTTCTCATTTGACTCCTAAGTCAATATACTCATATATAGATGACCTAGTCATCGCCAATTGTTTGATAGATGCTAGAATTGGTTGTGCATGCTTTGCCACATATTTCATTTGCCATTCTATTGTGTGAGCATGTTGGTTGCATATTTTTCTCATTCGAGGACATCCACTTGTTGTTTTGATTGTTTGGGTTCTTTTTCTTTTTGCCAAGTGGATGGACAAGAATGCCTAAGAACCTTCTCTAGCTATCTATGCTTTTCTCGTCTCAAACTCTATTCATGCTACATCACAAAATTTGATCAAGTCAGATTCGAACCACTCTGTGTGAGGAGCACTCGGAGTCCCCGATTCGTCATAGACTTAAACTTCCAAAACTTCTTTGTGATTCTCGGTCTGATCGATTACTCCATTTCGGTCCTACCGAGATCACTAAGTCGATCTAGGTTTTCAATGTCGGTGCAACCGATATAAACTTTTCGGTCACACCGAGTTGCTGTAACTGTATACAGTTATGCATCTCGGTGCCACCGAGTTGTTCCACTCGGTCACACCGACAGGGTCGGGCTATATATACTCATGGGTAAAAATTTGGAAATTTCTCCAAACCCCTTCACCCGCGCATAGCTCGCTCTGCCTCCAGGGTCTTCGGATCGTCTCCTCATCGCCAGCCGCCTCCTATCGCTGGTCTCCGTCGCCGTCAATGGAATTCACCCCCGCCATTGCCGCCGTAGTGAGTTCATCGCCAAGCTAGGGTATGGACTCGATCATAGTGCTATCCTCGTCCGATTCCTAGCACATTGTGTTCATTATGATTCTTGCCACGATTGAAACACTCCTATCCAGTCAATACAATCCTTAGAATAGATGCGATTTGAAAATTTAGGGTTAGGTTTCCGCCGAAACCATCTCGGACCCACCGAGTTGAAAAACTCGGTCCCACCGATTTGGCTAACGCCATTGCACTAGTAACTCTCGGTCTGACCGAGAATTGCTAATCGTGTGACCGATTTTAAAACTTTGTGAAAGCCTAGCAGTCTCGGTGCCACCGAACTGTGACTCGGTCCTACCGAGATAACCAGTTTAGGTTCCAAAACTGCTTCGGTATCACCGAGTTTGAAAATCGGTTGATCCGAAATGCTTTCTGTGGAAAACTAAAACTGAGTTTTTGAATCATTCTTTTGCAAATCTCTGCATTTTGTGATGCTCATCCATTCTATCTCATCTATAACTATTCACAGGGTCAGCAGTCAGTGATTTGAGCATGTCAGACCAAAGTGATAGTCAGAACAAGTCAGAAGAGCAGATTCACATGACTGAGGGCACTAGTCCCTCAAGTTCTTCAGATGATGGCAGCAGGAGCACCCGGAGCAATCTGCCTAAAGCTGCCACCAGGACAAGGAAGAAGAGAACCTCAGAATCTGAGGATGAGGATTATATGGCAGAAGAAGATGAGGCTACTTCCAAGAAGGTAGTGCTCAAAAAGGAGTATGGGACAGCAAAGAACACAAGGCCTGGACTCAATAGGAAGGTTCCTGCCAAGAGTACACCTATGCTGAAGGTCAGAGGATCAGCAAAAGTGCCTAAAAAGCCTGATCCCAAAGAGCCAGCTGCAGAAGGAAAGAAAAGGAAAGAAAGGGTCAAAAAGACCATGGCCAGAGTTGTTGGGCAACCTTCCATGATGGAAGAAGAACAGGAAGAAGAGGTTGCTGCACCAGCACCCAAGGCACAAAAGCTGATGGGTGATGCTATAAAGTCAGGGGCTGCAACATCAAAGCCCAAAGAAGCACCCAAAGCTGCCCCCAAGCCCAAGAGTGCACAAAAGAGGAATACCAGGAATATTCCAGCTGTTGAGAAGAACAAGGCCCCAGTGCCTGAAGTTGCTGATGAGGAAGATGATGAAGGACAAGTCCTGAGGAAGCTAAAGCCCAAGATTCCAGACCACAATGATGCTCATCCTGTGGCCAAGGACATGAATATCAGGAGAGACTCAGGGTTGAGGCTATGGAGAATGACAGATCCATATGCCACCAAGAGAAGAACTGCTTTTGATTACAGGTTCCACACTAAGGAACAACAGGACTTCTATGATACAATCTTGTTGGACAAGAAGCCCATAGTGTGTGATATGAGGTGGATCGACTGGACCTACATGAAAGAAAATGAGGAACACTATCCTGGAGTGCAAGACAGTTTTGTTGCTTGTGGAGTTGCAGATTTTGTTGGGCAGAAGCTCACCAACTGGAATGTTGAACTCATTATGCAATTCTACTCCACAACACATTTCTATCCAGATGGCAGGATAGTTTGGACGTTAGAAGGTACAAGGTACCAGTCAACCGTTGAGGAATGGGAAAATCTGATCAATGCCCCAAAGGAGAGTGAAGATGACCTGGATGTCTATGCCAAGAAGAAGATGGATCACAATTCCATGGCACATATGTACAAGGAGATCCCAGACAAAGCTCTTGAGATTTTCAAGTTTGGGACAGTTCATCTTCTTCTGTCAGGGCTGCCAACGATCAACTTGATCTTAAGGCACACTCTTTTGCCCAAGTCAGGGGAACACAACATGATTAGAGGGCATCCTATCAACATTCTGCACTTGTTTGATGTGCCACAGAAATTCAAGGTCATGAGCCTTATGGTTGAGACCATCAAGAGGATGCAGCAGACCAGAAGAGAAGTTGTGGATATGTCCCATAGATTCAGGAGTTGATTAACTCAAAGATGGGCACATGAAAATATCTGTTGGATAAGGAACACTTTGCTCTCTATCCAGACTTTGAGGATAATCAAGTTGTAATGAATGAGAATGAACCATCATCAGTGCAAGCTCAAGAGAAGAAGGAGAAAGCAAAGAAAGAGAAGGCTGCCAAGATGCCAACTCAAGAGGAGGCATCTGAGTACTTTTTGAAGAACAAGCAGGAGCAGCTTGGTTACTTGATAGCATCAACACTGAGTATTGAGAAGGGGTTGGCCACCCTAACTCAAAATCAGGAGAGCTAGGAAAGAATCATGGAACAAAAATTCTATGATCTAGATGTCAAAGTAACTGAGATTCAGTCAGTTGTGGAGCAGCTTCAGGATGACATGCAGGAGAGGAAGGGCAAGACAACAACTGATGCATTTGCCAGAGTGCCTAGAGCTCAGAGGTCAGCTGCAGTGCCTGTGACAGACACTAGAGCCACATCATCTGCACCAGCCACAATTCCTATAGCTCCAGGGCAACCAGCTCCAACACCAACTCCTCCAGCTCCTTCCACATCAACTGAAGCCTTCGTCCAAGGAGCCATCTCTACACCACCTCCTGAAGATCAAGCCTGAGAGTCGATCTAGCACTATGCATTTTCTATGAACTTTTTGGTAACTTGTTGCCAAAGGGGGAGAAAAATGTATAGATCATAGGCTTTGAGAGAGAGTGTGTTGCTTTTGTTCTCTCTTGCTTTGGTGGTTAAACTTTGTTTGCTTTTGATTGCTTGAGATATTATGCTATTATCTATGAGACATTCATGATCATGTGTTTCATAAGCTACACTTATGCCTGTTTGATGATATTATCTTACCTATCCTTATATGATCATTCACTTTGCTTGGTGATGAGTGCATGTATTCAATCTTTATTAGTTTGAGCGCTCCACCAAGATGTATGTGACATGGAAGAGTAACCCATGAGCCTAATTCCTTGTGCATTTGCAGTCCAAAGCAAATCTTAAACTATGCACACATTTAGGGGGAGCTCTTGCTTATCACATACTTGTCAAAGCGACGATGTTTTTCAATCTTATTACATTTGTCGAAGCTTTGATCTATATGTTGTCATCAATTACCAAAAAGGGGGAGATTGAAAGTCCAACTATCCCTAGGTGGTTTTGGTAATTCATAACAACATATAGCTCATTGAGCTAATGATATTCCAAGACTAATATTTCAGGAAAGCTCAATGAATGGCATGGCATGGATGATGAAAGTGGATCCCTCAAAATATCAGGGACAAAGGATTGACTCAAGCTCAAAAGCTCAAGACTCTTCATTTTACATTTTAGTGATCCAAGATCACACTGAGTCTATAGGAAAAGCCAATACTATCAAGGAGGGATGAGGTGTTGCTTAATGAGCCTCTTGCTTCAAGTGCTTAGTGATATGCTCCAAATACCCTCAACTACTTTCTCACATCCTCATATGACCTAAACCCAAAAGTCAAAATCGGTCACACCAATTCTTTCTATCCGGCGCCACCGAGTTCAAATGTCATAGCCACTGCCACAAACCCTAGGCAAATCGGTCTCACCGATAGGGACTCGGTCTCACCGAGATGGGATTGTAATCTCTCTGTTTCCCGTCGTAACGTTTCGGTCCAACCGAAATGAGCGATCGGTCCCACCGAGATTGCAATGTAAACTCCCTGTTTCCCTTCCGTAACATTTCGGTCTCACCGAAATGAGCAAATCGGTCCCACCGAGTTTACCTGACCAACTCTCTGGAAAGGTTATTACCAAAACCGGTCTCACCGAGTTTGTGTAATCGGTCTTACCGAGATTACGTTATGCCCTAACCCTAACCATATCGGTCTTACCGAGTTGCATGTCGGTCCCACCAAAAATCCTAATGGTTACTAGGTTTATTAAATCGGTCCGACCAAGTTTGTTGATTCAGTCCCACCGAGTTTGGTAAATTGTGTGTAACGGTTATATTTTGTGTGGAGGCTATATGTACCCCTCCACCTCCTCTTCATTCGTTGAGAGAGCCATCAGAACAAACCTACACTTCCAACTTACCATTTCTGAGAAAGAACCACCTACTCATGTGTTGAGGCCAAGATATTCCATTCCTACCATATGAATCTTGATCTCTAGCCTTTCCCAAGTTGCTTTCCACTCAAATCTTCTTTCCACCAGATCCAAATCCTATGAGAGAGAGAGTTGAGTGTTGGGGAGACTATCATTTGAAGCACAAGAGCAAGGAGTTCATCATCAACGCACCATTTGTTACTTCTTGGAGAGTGGCGTCTCCTAGATTGGCTAGGTGTCACTTGGGAGCCTCCGACAAGATTGAGGAGTTAAACCAAGGAGTTTGTAAGGGCAAGGAGATCGCCTACTTCGTGAAGATCTACCACTAGTGAGGCAAGTCCTTCGTGGGCGATGGCCATGGTGGGATAGACAAGGTTGCTTCTCCATGGACCCTTCGTGGGTGGAGCCCTCCGTGGACTCGCGCAACCGTTACCCTTCGTGGGTTGAAGTCTCCATCAACGTGGATGTACGATAGCACCACCTATCGGAACCACGCCAAAAACATCCGTGTCTCCAATTGCGTTTGAATCCTCCAAACCCTTCCCTTTACTTTCTTGCAAGTTGCATGCTTTAATTTCCGCTGCTCATATACTCTTTGCATGCTTGCTTGAATTGTGTGATGATTGCTTGACTTGTCCAAAGATTGCTAAAATTTGCCAAACTCTAAAATTGGGAAAAGGTTAAGTTTTTAATTGGTCAAGTAGTCTAATCACCCCCCTCTAGACATACTTCAAGGTCCTACACCCTAGCCCCCTCCGGTGCCTATATAAACTGGAGGGTTTAGTCCATAGGACAAGAACAATCATAACCATAGGCTAGCTTCTAGGGTTTAGCCTCTTCGATCTCGTGGTAGATCAACTCTTGTAATACTCATATCATCAAGATCAATCAAGCAGGAAGTAGGGTATTACCTCCATCGAGAGGGCCCGAACCTGGGTAAACATTGTGTCCCCTGCCTCCTGTTACCATTAGCCTTAGACGCACAGTTCGGGACCCCCTACCCGAGATCCGCCGGTTTTGACACCGACATTGGTGCTTTCATTGAGAGTTCCACTGTGTCGTCACCCATAAGGCTCGATGGCTCCTTCAATCATCCACACCAACGCAGTCTAGGGTGAGGTTTTTCTCCCCGGATAGATCATCGTATTCGGCGGCTTCGCACTGCGGGGCAACTCGTTTGGCCATCTGGAGTAGATCGACAGCTACGCCCCTGGCCAATAGGTCAGGTTTGGAAGCTTGAACTACATCGCCGATATCCGCGGGCACTTGATCTTTGACAGATTCGAGCCCATGACAGCTGCACCCTGCCGCGACAATGAACATGGCCCAGATCTGTCATTGGACCATGCCCGGGGAATAGCACCTGTAACTACTCTCGCCCTGGAGCCAGAGCAAAGTGCGCCATCCAAGGACGGGAAGCTCAACATCGCCACGGAAGCCGCCGACTCAGCGGCGCTAGAGCCGAACACAGATTTGACCTCCAACGAGGCATGTGTCATCGGAGCCTCGGACTCGTCTTCGGCCATAAGTTCCGAACCTCATGTATCCGTGTCCATCGAATCTGACCGGCGTTGATCCTAGAGTTCAGCTCCGCGGACGTCTTCGAACACTCACCCTTGGGTGATGTGTTAAACTCATTAAAGTCCCTCTCCTTGTCAGGAGATTCTTGGCCGAACTATGTCCGGCTTGAGTGGGAAACGGACGACGAAGAACCTCGTTGCCCACCCACCACCCACTTGATAGGCATTGTCGATGATTTGACCGACATACTTGATTTCGACTCCGAGGACATCGATGGTATGGATGACGATGCCCGAGAAGAACAGGAACCACCGCCCACAGGGTGTTGGACAGTCACCTCCTCATACGATATATACATGGTGGATACACCCAAAGAAGATAATGGCGAGGATAAAAAGGACCCAGTTGAGGATCAGCCTCCTGAGAAGCAGCCGAAGTGTCGACGTCAGCGGCGCCACTCTAAACCTCGCCATAACAAAAATAGTGATACTGGCACCAGAGACAATTGCACTCCAGACAACGCCGAAGACAATGAAGACCCCGCCAGACCAAGTTTCGAACAGGCTGAACGGGAAGATGGGTAAGCCAGCCCTGATGAACAGGCCGTGAACAATGACTCATAAGGCAATTACGTGCCTCTCTTCGAGGACGAGGTGAGCCTCGGCGACGAAGAATTTATTGCGCCGGAGGATCCCATCGAGCAGGAGCGTTTTAAGCGTCGGCTAATAGCCACTATAAAGAGCCTGAAGAAGAAGCAGCAACAGCTTCAAGCTGACCATAATCTGCTCACTGATAGATGGACGGAAGTCCTGGCAGCCGAGGAATATAGACTCGAACGCCCGACCAAAAGTTACCCGAAGTGCAAATTGCTACCCCAATTCGATGACGAGGCACTGGAGCTAGCCCTACCAGCGCATAATGCGGTGGACCGACCTCTGTGTGGCCGAGATAAAACGGTAACTCAGCCCAAACACCAACCCACATTGCCTCGCCGAACAAATAGAAACACAACAGCTCGGGGAAACACGCATGACCTGTGGTACCGCTTGGAGAACAGAGCAGGACAAACCAGATCGATCTATGGATCGCGGGGGTGCGCCCCAATGTGCAACAACGGCCACAACCCCGGATATTACAAAAACATACCTGTCCGGGCCGACTACCGTAGACCGGCCCTTTCCGAGCTGCGTCCCGACATAGCCCGACATAGAGGCGGCGCACACCCCCTATGCTTCACGGATGAAGTAATGGAACATGAAGTCCCAGAAGGGTTTAAACCCGTAAACATTGAATCATATGATGGGACAACAGACCCCGCTGTCGTGGTTCTAAGTCTGACAGTAGAATGGGGGGTAGGTATGGAGAGGCAAGATCCTAGCTATGGAGTAGTTGTACACACGAGTGTTTAACGAGTTCAGGCCCTTCTCTGAGGAAGTAATAGCCCTATGTCTCGGAGCCCAGAGGCGGTCGACTGATTTATGTGTATATGAGTTACAGGGGTGCGAACCCTTCTACTAGTGGAGGGGGGTGGCTTGTATAGAGGACGCCAGGACCCCAGCCAACCCACGTAGCAGAGGGTTAAAGTACATTAAGGCCGGGCGTTACTGGTAACGCCCTACATAAAGTGTCATCATGACCATTAAGACTACTTAATTACAGACTGTTTGGATACAGAGTAGATCCTGAACTCCTGGTGGTCGAGTGAGTCTTCATGGTCGAGTGTCTTTAGGTTCGTCGAGTGTCTTCTAGCCGGTCGAGTGGAGTCCCTCTTGGTCGACTGGAATGTAGCTTCGTCTAAGGATGTCCTTGGGTATGGTATCCTAGATAGGTCCATGACCCTACCCTAGGTACATAACATCATCACCCGCGGTATGGATCGAGGACTTCCTCCTCCATATACATATGGCCCGCGGTGATGATCTCCATGCCATCAAGTATCTGCCGCTCAAACTCAAGGGACCAGTGTCGTGGTACTAAGTCTGACAGTATGTATAGGGGGCACGATTGAGGAAGCAAGGTCCTAGATACGGCAAGATTGTACGCAAGTGTTTATGAGTTCAGGCCCCTCTTGGAGGAGGTAAAAGCCCTACATCTCGGTGCCTGGAGGCGGTCGACTAGAATGTATGAGTGTGTGCGTTATAGGGGGTGCGAACCCTTGTGCCAGAGGAGGGAGTGGCTTATATAGAGTTCGCCAGGACCCCAGCCATCCCCGTTACAGAGGGTTCAATGTACATAAAGATTGAGGCGTTACTGGTAATGCCAGCCTTAAGTGCCTTTAATAACCTTAAAGACTACGGAGTGAATGCTCGCCCCTTGCCATTCTGAGTGACTTCTGATCTTCAACAGGTCGAGTGGTTTCCTGTATGGTCGAGTGTTTGACTGGTCGTGTGACTTCGGGAAGGAGGGGTACCCGAGTGGTTCATTGGTCGAGTGGATTGCACTCGATAGCTTTATTGGATACCCCATGTTGTCTCTTAAGCTTCTTTGGTTCTAGGGTAGTGACCTTGGGTAGGGCGTATCGGTCAGGCCTATGACCCTACCCCAGGTCTGTATCCTCATCATTAGCCCCCGAATGGATTAAGGTTCGAGTGGAAGAAGATTGAAGTTGATCTTGCTTTGACCCTTGCGCTTCACAAGTATTTATGCAGGACAGGCGGCTCATGTTAGAACTTCAGCTTCACTTCGGTCGCCTTGATCGATTCAGAAAATTGGCGAGTGAATTGATAACATGATTCGAAATTTCGGGGAAGCGCGCGATTGGTTACGGTGTATCCCGGATCTCACGGGATTCGAAATTTCAGGGAAGCGCGCGGGACGGAGCGTGTCATGGTAAGCGGGATGGATAGACAGGAGTGCCTCGATCTCCACGCCACCTTTTTTTTGCCACATACACAGCGCGCGACTGTTGCGGAATTTGACAGGATCGCCTGGGCCCACGCGTCAGCCACTCGGAAGTGGGTCTTTATAAGGCGATGGAGCCGAGGTGCCTGCACTGTGCGCGTCTATTTTCTCCTCTTCTCCTCTGCTTCCCCACCGCATCCGGCTCCTCCGCTCTCGACGCCACTGCCCCGCCACCATGGTGAAGGACAAGACGACAGCATTGGAACGTGCGAAGAAGGCGACGGGGGCGGCGAAAGGCAAGAAGCAGAATCATGGGTCGTCGTCACGCTTGGCGCTGCCGGCGGGTTGGATCCAGGGCGATTGGATCCGATCTTCGCTCCAGCAGGATGATTTGGACGAGCTGGTGGAGTCTGGGCTGATCGCCAAGGGTGTTGCGCAGTTGCCGAAGGGGGAGACGGAGCCGCAGCCGCGACCGGCTGAGTGTGTTCTGCTCACCACCCATGTCGACCGGGGTTTCTCGCTCCCTCCGCACCCTTTTTCCGAGGTTTCCTGAACTTCTTCAGAGCCCAACTCCATCACTTTTCTCCCAACACCATCACGTGCCTTGATCCATTTGTGTCCATGTGCGAGAATTTTCTGGGTTGTCGACCGCACTGGGGTCTTTTCAAGCACATTTTCACCATCCGCTCTCAATCGGCGAAGAAAGCAAATACGAGTGACGAGAAAACACATGTCATTAAGATGTGTGGGGGTTTGGGCATCCAGAAGAGGCAGATGAGCTCTTTCCCTTCCATGACCCTTCCTGAGTCGGTCAGGGGCTGGCAGTCGACCTGGTTCTACTGCCAGGACCTCACAACTCCAGGCCAGTCAACTAGACTTCCCCATTTCACCTTCGATCGTGTTCAGACTCCTTCCTCGCTGAAAGTGACCGCTGCTGAGAGTGTGGAAACAAACATGCTAGTTGACAGGGTGGTCCAACTGATCAATCAAGGTGTCACTGATATGGATCTGCTAGAGGTATTCCTCAGTCGATGCATCCAGCCTCTCCAGGCTCGTGACCACCCTATGTGGATGTATTCTGGGGTCGACGACACCGCTCGGGTTCATCCAGAGGAAGTACCAGCTAAGACAGTGGCCCTGTGGTTGAAGAGTATTACATGCAACAAGGACAACCCCATAGGAGCTAGGAGAGTCGTCCCCTTCAGTGACAACAATCAGCCAGATAAGGTGTGTCTTCCATTACTGACTGTTTTTGGTTACATATTCTGTCTGCCTTTGAATCCGACTGACTTTTACTCAACTTCTTGTCTTGTAGGTTTATAATGAGATGTACTCGATGCCCAATGGTGAACAAGTTCTGGAGAAAGGCCAGGAGGGAGAGGACAATGCGGAGGAGAGCGGTGATTGGGAATCTCCGGACGATGAAGACAAAGAGGAGAGCGACGAGTTGGACAACGAAGAGATGGTCGACTCGCCGCCTCGTTCGGAACGTTGATCGAAGTTACTCCATGATCTGGCTAGTGGGCGCAGCAAGAATGTGGCCCCGAGCACCCAAACTCAGAAGCGCACCCGGACTTCGACTCCGGAGCCGGCAGAAAAAGTCGCCAAGCAGCCCAAGGTTGCTCCTCCAAAAGCTCATAAGACTCTGCCCCGGATTAAGATGGATGTTCCTGTTGCCTCTGGGTGAGTGTCCTTTCTGTGTTTTCCTCTATCGACTGACTCTTCTATTCTGACCGCATGGATCATGCACGTTTCCAGCACAACCTCTGCCACGACTGATATGGACGTTGACAAGGCCCTAGGAGATTAGGAAATCAATGATGCGGCCACCTCCAGAGCTGGTAAGTTCGCTCGACTAAAACTTATTTTGTTGATTGAGTTGTCAGCGGATTGAATTTCTGATGTTTTCTTTTTGCTGCAGCTCCACAAGACGTTGCCATGCTTCCAGATGATGATGAAGAAGAAGTGCCTCTGAGGGAGAGGAGGAGGAGGGGCAAGGGCTCGAGCGGAAAAGCGCCTGAGGTTTAGGTCCCTCAGTCGACGCTCGTGCTTGAGACGGTGGTCGAGTGATTCGGAGATCTAGTTCGGACCAACGTCACATTCGCTAACCCGCTAATGATTGATCGCCCATCAGGGTCGATTGCTGAGACCCCTGCTGCTCCGGTGCAACTCCATGCGTTCGACCCAGTGGCTGCTTCGACTGCCTTGGCACCATCGCTCTTTGCTATGTATCAAACTCCAGATGACTCGCCAAGTGCCGCCAGGGAGGCTCTTCGCCAGGTGAATCTTGTGATGGAGCAAGTGAAGGTGATGCACGAGGCCAGCCAGGTGGCCTATAATGCCAGTACCGCTCTACAGACCAACGTTAAGGTCAGCTGATTCCCGACTGAACTTTTGAATGATGAAAACTGCCGATGTTGCATCGCTGTCCATATGTGCATCCACTATGATGGGTATGTGTTTCACATCCAATCACCCACTGGGGTGTGCCTGCTCTTTAGAATTAAACAGGTCTTCCACTCCACTCAACTTATGTTTAGTCGAGTGTTTGTCCAAACCAGTGGGGGCACACAGAGTGCACCCACTGGGTGTAGTCCCCGAGACCACGGTCGACTGCTGGCAGTCGGCTGGGGTCTGAGAATCTACTCTCTTTTTTGAACTCACGCTGGACAGACTATGCTGAGTGTTGATCCAAACCAGTGGGGGCACGCTAAGTGCACCCACTGGGTGTAGTCCCCGAGACTACTGTTGAATGTTTGATTCGGCAGTAGTCTTAGAGTAACTTTCACTGTGATTGTCTTTGATTTCTGCCGACTGATGTATCGTGTTTGCTGACCGCAGAGGTCGTGTGATCTTGGGGCTCAACTTTCCAAACTGAACAAGAAACAAATCAGCCTCAATCTCGATCTAGAGCTGGCCAAGAAGAACCTCAAGACCGCTCAGGATGAAGCGGCTATCATGGGAGGTAACCAATCGTCAACTGACCACCTTGTGACTCGCACTCCACCGTGTTTCTCCTTTTAGTCTCTTTGAACCGAGTGACTTCACTCGAACAGATGTGTGTAGTGAAAACCGTCAACTTCAATCTCGTCTGAAGAATGTTATTTCTTTAGAGAAAATGAAGGAGGCTCTGGAGAAGAAGGATTAAGATCTTGCTGCTGCTCAGAAGGAGGCACGAGAGAAGACAGTGCTTGCGGACAAGAAGCTGGCTTCAGTCAGCAAGTTGTAAGAGGAGAAATCGAAGCTGAAGACTGCCATCTCTGAGGCCAATCGGGAGGTCGAGCAATTGAAGAAGGACAAGGAGAACTTAACCAATGAAGTCAGAAGCCTCAAAGCCTAGAAGGGCGAGCTGGAGTCCTATCTGGGACAACTTGCTGCAAAACTGGTCCTGAAGCTCGAAGGTATTATCATTCGACTGATTAGTTGCTGTCGATTGGTACATCTTGTTATACTGTCGGCTCACCATTTTTTCCAACTGTGCAGAACTTTGTTAGGACTTTGAAGCTAAGACTGGGCGGGTCGAGACGGGTCTCGACCCAATCAATTTTCCTGTCAAAGATGATGTTGTGATGAAGTTTCTGCGGTTGGAATCACGCCTGGACAGTGATGTTGCTTATCTTGCCCGACTGTAGGCGGCCATGATTCGGGTTGATGCTGGACTCTGGCCTTAGGCAGAACTTTCACAAGATCTCGAGTCGCTGATGACTCGACTGTGGCGCTGATGTTGCCCTGTCGTTGGTCCGAGTGCACTACAAAGACGCCAGAGAAGACAAGCTGGCGGCCCTCAAGGTTGTGAACACCAAGAAGCACACTTTCCAGTCCTTCATGGACACTTTCCTTGAAGCTGCCACTCACATTGCAGATAGCATTGACCTTGACAGTTTCTGTGATCCAGCCAGTCCTTCTCCTGACGAGTGACCAAAAAACATTATACCTCACCTTTATTTGCCTCGGAATGCCGAGTGATCGTGTAATCGTTAAACTCTTTCAGGCTTGATGCCTGAGTACTCCTGCTTGCTGCGGTTCTGAAGTTTTGCAAGGTTTATCTGAACTTGGATTTCTTTGAATATCATGGTTTTGCTCTGTTTTTTAAACTGTTTCTGATTGTTCTTCGGTTACGAGTGGACTTGATCTTCTCACCCTTTATCAAATGAAAGTACATTGTACTTGTGATGGAGCTCAATCGCGGTGTTCATTTGATACCTTGTTGTCCTTGCGAATAGGGACGGAACATTGTATTTGTGGTGTAGCTCAGAGGTGGTGCTTAGTCGACGCCTCGTCGTCCTTGCAGATAGGGACGGAACATTGTATTTGTGGCGTAGCTCATAGCATATTTGTGACTCAGACGATTACGGGGTCGCAGCTAAGTCCCCGAGTGGGAGGATTGCTCTCCACTTGGAGTGTTTTTAACTTAGGCGATTACGGGGTCGCAGCTAAGCCCCCAAGTGGGAGGATTGCTCTCCACTCAGAGTGTTTTTAACTTAGGCGATTACGGGGTCGCAGCTAAGCCCCCCGAGTGGGAGGATTGCTCTCCACTCAGAATGTTTTTAACTTAGGCGATTACGGGGTCGCAGCTAAGCCCCCGAGTGGGAGGATTGCTCTCCACTCGGAATGTTTTGAACTTAGGCGATTATGGGGTCGCAGCTAAGCCCCCGAGTGGGAGGATTGCTCTCCACTCGGAATGTTTTTAACTTAGGCGATTGCGAGGTCACAACTAAGCCCCTGAGTGGGAGGATTGCTCTCCACTCGGAATGTTTTTAACTTAGGCGAATCGGGTTCGCGGCTAAGCCACACACTGGGGGATTTGGACACAACTGATTATGAGAGATCAATCATTAAGATACTGTAAAGACCTTGTCTTTGGAAAATAATCTAAAGTGCTTTTATTACAACTCGTCGGGTTGAGTGATTCTAGGTATAGAAAGGACGAAGCAGCTCTGCGTTCCATGCACGTGGCTCGGCCATTTTCTTGGCTACGTTGTAGATGTGATACGCTCCATTGTGAAGCACCTTTGTGATGATGAAGGGACCTTCCCAGGCCGGAGCAAGCTTGTGAGGTCGTTTCTGAACCACTCAGAGCACAAGGTCTCCCTCCTGAAACGCTCAACCTCTGACATTGCGAGCATGGAATTGACGCAGATCTTGCTGATAAATGGTTGACCGAACCAAAGCCATCTCGTGTTCTTCCTCCAAGAGATCGACTGCGTCTTCGCGTGCTTGCTCTGCTTCGGCTTCTGAGAACAGTTCAACTCTGGGAGCATTGTGTAGCAAGTCGCTCGGAAGCACCGCCTCGGCGCCGTACACCAGGAAGAAAGGGTTCGATCAGTCGACCGATTGGGTGTTGTTCTCAGCCCCATAGGATTGATGGTAGTTCGGTCACCCAAGCTCCAGCAGCATGTGTAAGATCACGCATCAGTCGAGGCTTTAACCCCTGAAGGATCAAACCATTCGCCCTTTCAGCCTGTCCATTCGACTGCGGGTGCGTGACAGATGCATAGTTGACCTGAGTACCTTGAGATGCACAGAACGCCTTGAATTCATCAGAATCAAAGTTGGAGCCATTATCTGTGATGATGCTGTGAGGGACTCCATATCTAAATATCAACTCTCTGATGAAACTAACGGCAGTGACTGCTCCAAGGTTATTGATGGGCTTGGCTTCGATCCACTTGGTAAACTTGTCGACTGTCACGAGCAAGTGGGTGAAGCCACTCGCACCAGTTTTGAAGGGACCGACCATATCCAATCCCCAGACTACAAACAGCCAGACGAGTGGAATAGTTTTCAGGGCAGATGCGGGTTTGTGAGACATGTTGGAGTAAAACTGGCAACCTGCGCACTTGTCAACTATATCTTTCGCCATCTCATTTGCTCGAGGCCAATAAAACCCCGCTCGGTATGCTTTGGCCACGATGGTCCGAGAGGACGCATGGTGACCACATGTCCTCGAGTGGATATCATTTAGGATCATCTGACCTTCTTCCAGGGTGATGCATCGTTGGGCTACTCCTGTGATGCTTTCTCTGTAAAGCTGCCCTTTTATCATGGTGAAAGCTTTGGATCGACGGACTATCTGGCGAGCTTCGTCTCTGTCCTCTGGGAGCTTTTTTCTGAGAATGTACGCGATGTATGGAACCGTCCAATCGGGAGTGATGACCAAGACTTCCATGATCAGGTTGACCACGGCTGGAATCTCTATCTCAGTCGGGTTGGTTGGACTTATCGGTTGCGGGGGCTCTTCCTTGAAGGGATCGTCTTGTACTGACGTTATATGGAGATGCTCCAAGAACACATTGCTCGGGATAGGCTTCCGAGTGGAACCTATCTTCGCGAGATTGTCAGCAGCTTGGTTTTTGATTCGTGGTATGTGGTGGAGCACCATCCCTCAAACTTCTTTTCCAGCTTTCTCACTGCATTGCAGTAACCTGTCATTGCAGGACTCCTGACGTCCCATTCCTTCATTACTTGGTTAACCACTAAATCTGAGTCGCCATAAACCATTAGGCGCCGGACGCCGAGTGAAATGGCCATACGCAACCCATTTAGTAGTGCCTCATACTTAGCTTCATTGTTTGAAGAGTCAAAGTGAATCTGGAGGACATAACTAAGCTTGTCTCCTCGTGGGGACACTAAAACCACTCCTGCACCAGAGCCATTTAACATATTGGATCCATCAAAGAACATGGTCCAATGTTCCGATTGAATTTGGATCGACTATTGTTGTTCAGTCCACTCTGCGAGGAAATCTGCAATTGCTTGAGACTTAATGGCCTTCTTTTCCTCAAACTTTATATCCAAAGGAAGAAGTTCAATCACCCACTTTGCCACTCGACCAGTTGCATCTCTGTTATTCAGAATCTCTGATAATGGAGCATCGCTGACGACTGAAATTGAGTGATCAGAGAAATAATGTGTAACCTTCTTCGCGGTCAGGTAAATCCCATAAAAAAGCTTCTTATAGTGAGGATATCTCTTCTTGGATGGGGTTAAGACTTCAGAAATCTAATACACGGGGCGCTGAACTTTGAAGGCCTTGTCTTCTTCTTCCCGCTCGACCATGAGCATTGTGCTAACAACTTGTCCTGTGGCTGCGATATAAAGCAACAGATGCTCTTTGCTAACCAGAGCAGCAAGGACCGGCTGTGTGTAAAGCAGGTCTTTGAGCTCTGCAAATGCTGCTTCAGCTTCGTCATTCCACTCGAACTTGTCATACTTCTTCATCAGTCGGTAAAGAGGCAATGCCTTTTCATCGAGGCGTGAGATGAATCGGCTCAAAGCAGCCAAGCAACTAGTAAGCTTTTGAACGTCATGCACGTGCACCGGGCGTTTCATTCGGAGGATTGTACCAATCTTTTCTGGGTTTGCGTTGATCCCTCGTTCGGAAATGAGAAAACCGAGTAACTTTCCGCCTGGGACTCCAAATGTGCACTTAGAAGGATTAAGTTTGATATCATACCTTCTCAGGTTGGCAAAGGTTTCAGCAAGGTCAGTCAGCAGGTCGGAACCTTTGCGTGACTTAACCACTATGTCGTCCATGTATGCTTGCACATTTTGACTGATTTGAGTGAGCAGGCACTTCTGGATCATGCGCATGAATGTGGCACCAACATTCTTGAGACCAAAGGGCATAGTGACATAGAAAAAACACCCAAACGGGGTGATGAAAGCTGTTTTTATCTCATCGGGTCCATACAGACGGATCTAATGGTACCTGGAATAATCATCCAGGAAGGACAGTCGCTCACACCCCGCAGTTGAGTCGACAATCTGGTCGATGCGGGGTAGAGGAAAATGATCTTTCGGGCAGGCCAGATTGATGTGCTTGAAGTCAATACACATTCGAAGTGAATTATCCTTCTGGGGAACCATAACAACATTGGCGAGCCACTCGGAGTGGTATATCTCGCGGATAAACTCAGCGGCCAGGAGCCGAGCCACTTCCTCGCCAATGGATTTTCTCTTCTGCGTGGTGGACCGACGGAGGTGCTCTTTGACGGGTTTTACTTTTGGATCGACTTGCAAATGGTGCTCAGCTAGTCCCCTGGGTACACCTGGCATGTCAGAGGGTTTCCATGCAAAGATGTCCCAGTTCTCATGGAGGAACTGGATGAGCGCTTCTTCCTATTTGCTATCAAGCATTGTTGAGATATGAGTCGGAGCAGCATTGGGATCGGTTGGATGAACATGGACTGGCTTGGTCTCTCCGGCCGACTAAAATGCAGACTCTGAGGCAGGCCTCTTAGCACACAGCAAATCACTCAGATCTGCCGTCTTATGATATTCTTGGAACTCTACTGCTGCCATCTGCTCATGTGCTATTTTTGGTCCATCTTGAAGACAATCTTCGGCTCTCTGACGGTACCGGAAACTGTTACTACGCCTTTGGGGCCAGGCATCTTCATCTTGAGATAAACATAGCATGGTTGAGCCATAAAGCTCGCATAAGAAGGTCTGCCCAGAATGTCATGATATGCACTCTGGAAATCCACTACCTCAAACGTCAACTTCTCCTTGCGGAAATTCTTCTCATCGCTGAAAACCACATCAAGAGTTATCTGGCCGAGTGATTCGGCATTCTTTCCTGGAATGATCCCATGGAACCGCATGTTACTCTCGCTGAGTTTGGACATCGGGATGCCCATTCCTTTGAGAGCTTCAGCATACAGAATATTCAGGCCACTGCCACCATCCATCAGGACCTTAGTAAGACGGGTGCCCCCCACGACTAGGTTGACCACCAGTGCCTGCCGCCCAGGGGTAGCTACGCATGCCGGGTGGTCGGACTGGTCAAATGTAATAGGGACCTTTCACCACTTCAGATATCTCGGTGTTGCCGGAGCAACCATGTTTACTTCTCTGTTAATGACTTTCAGTCGACTTTTGCTCTCAATGTCGGCAAAAATCACCAAGGTGGCATTGACATTGGGATAACCACCGTCATCGTCCTTATCCTCTTCTTCCTTCTCAAGCTCTTTGTCCTGATCACCGGGTTTACTCTCTGGGAAGCTCTGGATTAGGAGTCGACATTGTCGAGTGGTATGCTTGGGGAGGATCAGGTTCCCCTTGTTGGAAATATGCCCTAGAGGCAATAATAAAAGGATTATTATTATATTTCCTTGTTCATGATAATTGTCTTTTATTCATGCTATAATTGTATTATCCGAAAATCATAATACACGTGTGAATACATAGACCACAATATGTCCCTAGTGAGCCTCTAGTTGACTAGCTCGTTGATCAACATATAGTCATGGTTTCCTGACTATGGACATTGGATGTCGTTGATAACGGGATCACATCATTGGGAGAATGATGTGATGGACAAGACCCAATCCTAAGCATAGCACAAGATCGTGTAGTTCTTTTGCTAGAGCTTTTCCAATGTCAAGTATCTTTTCCTTAGACCATGAGATCGTGTAACTCCCGGATACCGTAGGAGTGCTTTGGGTGTATCAAACGTCACAACGTAACTGGGTGACTATAAAGGTGCACTACAGGTATCTCCGAAAGTGTCTGTTGGGTTGACAGGGATCGAGACTGGGATTTGTCACTCCGTATGACGGAGAGGTATCTCTGGGCCCACTCGGTAATGCATCATCATAATGAGCTCAAAGTGACCAAATGTCTGGTCATGGGATCATGCATTACAGTGCGAGTAAAGTGACTTGCCGGTAACGATACTGAACGAGGTATTGGGATACCGACGATCGAGTCTCGGGCAAGTAACGTACCAATTGACAAAGGGAATTGTATACGGGGTTGCTTAAATCCTCAACATCGTGGTTCATCCGATGAGATCATCGAGGAGCACGTGGGAGCCAACATGGGTATCCAGATCCCGCTGTTGGTTATTGACCGGAGAGCCGTCTCGGTCATGTCTACGTGTCTCCCGAACCCGTAGGGTCTACACACTTAAAGTTCGGTGACACTAGGGTTGTAGAGATATGAGTATGCATCAAACCGAAAGTTGTTCGGAGTCCCGGATGAGATCCCGGACATCACGAGGAGTTCCGGAATGGTCCGGAGGTAAAGAATTATATATAGGAAGTGCAGTTTCGGCCATCGGGTGAGTTTCGGGGGTCACTGGTATTGTACCGGGACCACCGGAAGGGTCCCGGTGGTCCACCGGGTGGGGCCACCTGTCCCGGAGGGCCCCGTGGGCTGAAGTGGGGAGGGGACCAGCCCCTGGTGGGCTGGTGCGCCCCCCCTTGGGCCCCCTGCGCCTAGGATTGGAAACCCTAGGGTGGGGGGGCGCCTCCACTTGCCTTGGGGGGCACTCCACCCCCCCCCCCCGGCCGCCGCCCCCCCGGGAGATCTCATCTCCAGGGCCGGCGCCCCCCGTGGGGGCCTATATAAAGTAGGGGGGAGGGAGGGCAGCCGCACCCTGAAGTCTTGGCGCCTCCCTCTCCCCTGCTACACCTCTCCCTCTCGCAGAAGCTCGGTGAAGCTCTGCCGGAACTCTGCTGCATCCACCACCACACCGTCGTGCTGCTGGATCTCCATCAACCTCTCCTTCCCCCTTGCTGGATCAAGAAGGAGGAGACGTCATCCGCTCCGTACGTGTGTTGAACGCGGAGGTGCTATCCGTTCGACACTTGGTCATCGGTGATTTGGATCACGACAAGTACGACTCCCTCAACCCTGTTCTCTTGGACGCTTCCGCTCGCGATCTACAAAGGTATGTAGATGCACTCCTATCACTCGTTTCTAGATGAACTCATAGATGGATCTTGGTGAAACCGTAGGAAAAAAATTATTTTCTGCAACGTTCCCCAACAGTGGCATCACGAGCTAGGTCTATGCGTAGTTCTCTATTGCACGAGTAGAACACAAATTTGTTGTGGGCGTAGATGTTGTCAACTTTCTTGCCGCTACTAGTCTTATTTTGCTTCAGCGGTATTGTGGGATGAAGCGGCCCGGACCGACCTTACACGTACGCTTACGTGAGACAGGTTCCACCGACTAACATGCACTAGTTGCATAAGGTGGCTAGCGGGTGTCTGTCTCTCCCACTTTAGTTGGAGCGGATTCGATGAAAAGGGTCCTTACGAAGGGTAAATAGAAGTTGACAAATCACGTTGTGGTTTTTTCGTAGGTAAGAAAACGTTCTTGCCAGAACCCTATTGCAGCCACGTAAAAGATGCAACAACAATTAGAGGACGTCTAACTTGTTTTTGCAGCAATTGCTTTGTGATGTGATATGGCCAAAAGTTGTGATGAATGATGAATGATATATTGTGATGTATGAGATCATGTTCTTGTAATAGGAATCACGACTTGCATGTCGATGAGTATGACAACCGGCAGAAGCCATAGGAGTTGTCTTAATTTATTGTATGACCTGCGTGTCACTGAACAACGCCATGTAATTACTTTACTTTATTGCTAAACCGTTAGCCATAGTAGTAGAAGTAATAGTTGGCGAGACAACTTCATGGAGACACGATGATGGAGATCATGATGATGGAGATCATGGTGTCATGCTGGTGACGAAGATGATCATGGAGCCCCAAAGATGGAGATCAAAGGAGCTATATGATATTGGCCATATCATATCACTACTATATAATTGCATGTGATGTTTATTATGTTTATGCATCTTGTTTACTTAGAACGACGGTAGTAAATAAGATGATCCCTCATAATAATTTCAAGAAAGTGTTCCCCCTAACTGTGCGCCGTTGCTAAAGTTCATCGTTTCGAAGCACCACGTGATGATCGGGTGTGATAGATACGTTCACATACAACGGGTGTAAGACAGTTTTACACATGCAAAACACTTAGGGTTAACTTGACGAGCCTAGCATGTACATACATGGCCTCGGAACACAGAGACCTAAAGGTCGAACATGAGTCGTATGGAAGATACGATCAACATAGAGATGTTCACCGATGATGACTAGTCCGTCTCACGTGATGATCGGACACGGCCTAGTCGACTCGGATCGTGTAACACTTGATGTCTAATCTGAGTGGGAGTTCATTAAAAATAATTTGATTAGGTGAACTTAATTATCATGAACTTATTCTAAAACCTTTGCAAATATGTCTTGTAGATCAAATGGCCAACGCTCATGTCAACATGAACTTCAACGCGTTCCTAGAGAAAACCTAGCTGAAAGATGATGGCAGCAACTATACGGACTGGGTCCGGAACCTGAGGATCATCCTCATAGCTGCCGAGAAAGCATATGTCCTAGAAGGACCGCTAGGTGAAGCACCCATCCCAGAGAACCAAGACGTTATGAACGCTTGGCAGTCACGTGCTGATGATTACTCCCTCGTTCAGTGCGGCATGCTTTACATCTTAGAACCGGGGCTCCAAAAGCGTTTTGAGCAATACAGAGCATATGAGATGTTCGAGGAGCTAAAAATGGTTTTCCAAGCTCATGCCCGGGTCGAGAGATATGAAGTCTCCGACAAGTTCTATAGTTGTAAGATGGAGGAAAATAGTTCTATCAGTGAGCACATACTCAAAATGTCTGGGTTGCACAACCGCCTGTCCCAGCTGGACATTAACCTCCCGGACGAGGCGGTCATTGACAGAATCCTTCAGCCGCTCCCACCGAGCTACAAGAGCTTTGTGATGAACTACAATATGTAGGGGATGGTGAAAACTATTCCTGAAGTATTTTCAATGCTGAAGTCGGCAGAGGTAGAAATCAAGAAAGAACATCAAGTGTTGATGGTCAATAAAACCACCAAGTTCAAGAAGGGCAAGGGTAAGAAGAACTTCAAGAAGGACGGCAAGGATGTTGCCGCGCCCGGTAAGCCAGTTGCCGGGAAGTAGTCAAAGAATGGACCCAAGTCTGAGACTGAGTGCTTTTATTGCAAAGGGAAGGGTCACTGGAAGCGGAACTGCCCCAAATACTTAGCGGACAAGAAGGCCGGCAACACTAAAGGTATATGTGATATACATGTAATTGATGTGTACCTTACCAGTACTCGTAGTAACTCTTGGGTATTTGATACCGGTGCTGTTGTTCATATTTGTAACTCACAACAGGAGCTGCGGATAAGCGGAGACCGGCGAAGGACGAGGTGATGATGCGCGTCGGGAATGGTTCCAAGGTCGATGTGATCTCCATCGGCACGCTACCTCTACATTTACCTACGGGATTAGTTTTAAACCTCAATAATTGTTGTTTAGTGCCAAGTTTGAGCATGAACATTGTATCTGGATCTCGTTTGATACGAGATGGCTACTCATTTAAATCCGAGAATAATGGTTGTTCTATTTATATGAGAGATATGTTTTATGGTCATGCCCCGATGGTCAATGGTTTATTCTTAATGAATCTCGAACGTAATGTTACACATATTCATAGTGTGAATACCAAAAGATGTAAAGTTGATAATGATAGTCCCACATACTTGTGGCACTGCCGCCTTGGTCACATTGGTGTCAAGCGCATGAAGAAGCTCCATGCTGATGGACTTTTAGAGTCTCTGGATTATGAATCATTTGACACATGCGAACCATGCCTCATGGGCAAAATGACCAAGACTCCGTTCTCTGGAACAATGGAGCGAGCAACCAACTTATTGGAAATCATACATACCGATGTGTGCGGTCCAATGAGCGTTGAGGCTCGCGGAGGATATCGTTATGTTCTCACTATCACTGATGACTTGAGTAGATATGGGTATGTCTACTTGATGAAACAGAAGTCTGAGACCTTTGAAAAGTTCAAGGAATTTCAGAATGAGGTAGAGAATCAACGTGACCGAAAGATAAAGTTCCTACGATCAAATCGTGGAGGAGAATATTTAAGTCACGAATTTGGTACACACTTAAGGAAATGTGGAATCGTTTCACAACTCACGCCGCCTGGAACACCTCAGTGTAACGGTGTGTCCGAACGTCGTAATCGCACTCTATTGGATATGGTGCGGTCTATGATGTCTCTTACCGATTTACCGCTATCATTTTGGGGGTACGCTCTAGAGACAGCTACATTCACTTTAAATAGGGCTCCGTCTAAATCTGTTGAGATGACATCGTATGAATTATGGTTTGGGAAGAAACCTAAGCTGTCATTTCTAAAAGTTTGGGGATGCGATGCTTATGTCAAGAAACTTCAACCTGAAAAGCTCGAACCCAAGTCGGAAAAATGCGTCTTCATAGGATACCCTAAGGAAACCATTGGGTATACCTTCTACTTAAGATCCAAGGGCAAGATCTTTGTTGCCAAGAACGGATCCTTTCTGGAAAAGGAGTTTCTCTCGAAAGAAGTAAGTGGGAGGAAAGTAGAACTCGATGAAGTACTACCTCTGGAACCGGAAAGTAGTGCAGCTCAGGAAAATGTTCCTATGGTGCCTACACCGACTGGAGAGGAAATTAATGATGATGATCAAGGTACTTCAGATCAAGTTTCTACTGAACTTCGTAGGTCCACAAGGACACATTCCACACCAGAGTGGTATGTCAACCCTGTCCTGGAAATCATGTTGCTAGACAATGGTGAACCTTCGAACTATGCAGAAGCGATGGCGGGCCCAGATTCCAACAAATGGCTAGAAGCCATGCAATCCGAGATAGAATCCATGTATGAAAACAAAGTATGGACTTTGACTGACTTGCCCGATGATCGGCGAGCGATAGAAAACAAATGGATTTTTAAGAAGAAGACGGACGTGGATGGTAATGTCACCATCTATAAAGCTCGACTTGTCGCTAAGGGTCATCGACAAGTTCAAGGGGTTGACTACGATGAGACATTCTCTCCCGTAGCGAAGTTGAAGTCCGTCCAAATCATGTTAGCAATTGCCGCATACTATGATTATGAGATATGGTAGATGGATGTCAAAACGGCATTCCTTCACGGACATCTTAAGGAAGAACTGTATATGATGCAGCCGGAAGGTTTTGTCGATCCTAAGAATGCTAACAAGGTGTGTAAGCTCCAGCGATCCATTTATGGACTGGTGCAAGCATCTCGGAGTTGGAACATTCGCTTTGATGAGATGATCAAAGCGTTTGGGTTTATGTAGACTTATGGAGAAGCCTGCGTTTATAAGAAAGTGAGTGGGAGCTCTGTAGCATTTCTCATATTATATGTAGATGACATACTCTTGATGGGAAATGATATAGAACTTTTGGACATCATTAAGGCCTACTTGAATAAGTGTTTTTCAATGAAGGACCTTGGAGAAGCTGCTTACATATTAGGCATCAAGATCTATAGGGATAGATCGAGACGCCTCATAGGTCTTTCACAAAGCACATACCTTGATAAGATATTGAAGAAGTTCAAAATGGATCAGTCCAAGAAAGGGTTCTTGCCTGTATTGCAAGGTGTGAGATTTGCAAGGTGTGAGATTGAGCTCGGCTCAATGCCCGACCACGGCAAAAGATAAAGAAGAGATGAGTGTCATCCCCTATGCCTCAGCCATAGGATCTATTATGTATGCCATGCTGTGTACCAGACCTGATGTAAACCTTGCCGTAAGTTTGGTAGGTAGGTACCAAAGTAATCCCGGCAAGGAACACTGGACAACGGTCAAGAATATCCTGAAGTACCTGAAAAGGACAAATGACATGTTTCTCGTTTATGGAGGTGACGAAGAGCTCGTCGTAAAGGGTTACGTCGATGCTAGCTTCGACACAGATCTGGATGACTCTAAGTCACAAACCGGATACGTGTATATGTTGAATCGTGGAGCAGTAAGCTGGTGCAGTTGCAAGCAGAGCATCGTGGCGGGATCTACATGTGAAGCGGAGTACATGGCAGCCTCGAAGGCAGCGCATGAAGCAATATGGATGAAGGAGTTCATCACCGACCTAGGAGTCATACCCAATGCGTCGGGGCCGATCACTATCTTCTGTGCCAACACTGGAGCTATTGCCTTTGCCAAGGAGCCCAGGTTTCACAAGAAGACCAGGCACATCAAGCATCGTTTCAACTCCATCCGTGAAAATGTTCAAGATGGAGACATAGATATTTGCAAAGTACATACGAATCTGAATGTCGCAGATCCGTTGACTAAACCTCTTCCGCGAGGAAAACATGATCAACACTAGAACTCTATGGGTGTTCGATTCATCACAATGTAACTAGATTATTGACTCTAGTGCAAGTGGGAGACTGTTGGAAATATGCCCTAGAGGCAATAATAAAAGGATTATTATTATATTTCCTTGTTCATGATAATTGTCTTTTACTCATGTTATAATTGTATTATCCGGAAATCATAATACACGTGTGAATACATAGACCACAATATGTCCCTAGTGAGCCTCTAGTTGACTAGCTCGTTGATCAACAGATAGTCATGGTTTCCTGAATATGGACATTGGATGTCGTTGATAACGGGATCACATCATTGGGAGAATGATGTGATGGACAAGACCCAATCCTAAGCATAGCACAAGATCGTGTAGTTCGTTTGCTAGGGCTTTTCCAATGTCAAGTATCTTTTCCTTAGACCATGAGATCGTGTAACTCCCAGATACCGTAGGAGTGCTTTGGGTGTATCAAACGTCACAACGTAACTGGGTGACTATAAAGGTGCACTATAGGTATCTCCGAAAGTGTCTGTTGGGTTGACACGGATCGAGACTGGGATTTGTCACTCCATATGACGGAGAGGTATCTTTGGGCCCACTCGGTAATGCATCATCATAATGAGCTCAAAGTGACCAAATGTCTGGTCACGGGATCATGCATTACGGTACGAGTAAAGTGACTTGCCGGTAATGAGACTGAACGAGGTATTGGGATACCGACGATCGAGTCTCGGGAAAGTAACGTACCGATTGACAAAGGGAATTGTATACGGGGTTGCTTAAATCCTCGACATTGTGGTTCATCCGATGAGATCATCGAGGAGCAAGTGGGAGCCAACATGGGTATCCAGATCCCGCTGTTGGTTATTGACCGGAGAGCTGTCTCGGTCATGTCTACGTGTCTCCCAAACCCGTAGGGTCTACACACTTAAGGTTCGGTGACGCTAGGGTTGTAGAGATATGAGTATGCAGCAAACCGAAAGTTGTTCGGAGTCCCGAATGTGAAAGTGCTAGTATCGACTAGAGGGGGGGTGAATAGGCGATTTTTATGGAAGTCTTCAAAACTTAGAAGTTTCGAAGACAAACAACAGAAATGACCTAGTTGATATGCAGCGGAAGATAAACTACCATAAGCAAGCCATAGTCAAGTATGCAATGATGTGAAAGTACAGGACTAATAGCAGCTAAGTAGTAAGGATCAGGATGGAAGATAGTATGAAGCCAATCAACAGTAGTAGTCAAACAATGAAGTCAAACAGATACACATATGGGCAGTGACTTCACGAAGACAAACTTAAGTAAATGATGGAAAGGGATAGAACCAGTCGCTTGTTGAAGACACATGATTTGTTGGACCAGTTCCAGTTGCTGTGACAACTGTACGTCTGGTTAGAGAGGCTGAGATTTAACTCAGAAGACCCTGTCTTCACCTTATTCCCCTTGAGCTAAGGACACCCAGTCCTCACCCAATCACTCTGGTAAGTCTTCAAGGTAGACTTCCAAGCCTTCACAGACTTCATTCACCGGCAATCCACAATGACTCTTGGATGCTCAAAACGCGACGCCTAACCGGCTGGAGGATACACAGTCCTCAAGTGTAATAAGTCTTCAGGTCACACAGACAGAAAGACTTCAGTGATGCCTAACACTCTTTGGCTCTGGGTGTTTGGGCTTTGTCCTCGCAAGGATTTCTCTCTCTCAAATGCTTCGAGGTGGGTTGCTCTCAAAATGACAAAAGCCGTAAACTAACTCTGAGCAGCCACCAATTTATGGTGTAGGGGGTGGGCTATTTATAGCCACAAGGCAACCCAACCTGATTTGTCCGAAATGACCCTGGGTCACTAAGGAACTGACACGTGTTCCAACGGTCAGATTTCAAACACACACGACAACTTTACTTGGGCTACAAGCAAAGCTGACTCATCCAGCTCTGGATAAGATTTGCTCTCATTGTCTTCGCTCGAAGACATAGGTTTTGGGTTGAGCATCACTTCAGTCACTCTGACTTAGTTCACTTGGGCCCCACTTAACAGTATGGTGGTTCCTATGAATCAACAAAGAAGAAAAGGAAACAGCGAAACCACACAGTCTTCGCGCTCCATAGTCTTCACGCAATGTCTTCTCATGTCATAGTCTTCAATATGAATATCTTCTCATACCACCATTGTCTTCAATGTCTTCATACATTTTTAGGGGTCATCTCCGGTAGGTAAACCGAATCAATGAGGGACACTACCTGCGTTATCCTGCAATTCCCACAAACGCATTAGTCCCTCAACCAACTTTGTCGTCAATACTCCAAAACCAACTAGGGGTGGCACTAGATGCACTTACAATCTCCCCCTTTTTGGTGATTGATGACAAACTGGTTGAAGTTTTCAACGGGGATAAAGTATGTGAAATTGTAAAGGATAGGGAATTGTCTTCATAAGTAGCAAGGCTCCCCCTGAAGATGTGCATATAAGTAATTTGCTTTTGGAATGCAAATGCACATGGCAGGTTGTACTTGTGGAGATCCACTTCAACTTATGAAGATAATTCATCATGCATGAAATGATATAGTAAGTAGAATGACATGCATAATGAAAAATGGATGTCTGCAGAATGATCTAAGTGCGGAAGTTATCATCGCACATGCGGAATTTATCATCGCATCACAGTAAAGCAAATAAGTAGCAGACGACCATCAAGTTTGGGTGTTACAACTCAAAGAACAAAGTGTTTTAAAAGCGAGAGTTGTAAACATGAGGCAAAATATAATGCAACCGCCCATATGAACCTGCTTGAAGACTATCAACTCATATGCTTCTCCCCCTTTTGTCAGTAAGGACCAAAAAGGTTTGAAGACATAGAGCATCTACTCGTTCTCATGAGCAGGTGAAGTAGCAGGGTTATCGTCTTTGGTTGGCGGTGCAGACGAACTTGGTGTAGTGTCGATGCGTGCAGTAGTAGGAGGTGGTGAAGTAGCATCATCTTCATCATCAATCACTCTGGCATTGACAGTTGCCGCGGAGGAAGAATATTCAGAGTCTTCAAGAGATGGAGTGTGACGTAGGACAGCAGTCCGTGGAGGAGTGGTGTCAAACTGGAATCTTTCATTGAAGCCATCGTCTTGAAGATCTGCTTCAGCACTAAGCAGGGTCAAGCTCTTCCATGATCGCCGGCAAGTTTCATGAGCAACAAATGCATTCTTGGTGGCAAGGTTTTGAATGTGATTAACATCCACCAAGAGGCTTTGCATTTGTCTCTTGAGCCAAAAGTGATGGTTATCCTGTTTCTGATGAAGGGCCACAAGAAGTTCTCGGTCATTGAGAATGCGAGAACACTTCCGAGGCCTTTGGGCAATGGTGCTTTCAGTGGCTTCAGTAGGTGCTCGATGAGGCAGACGTGTATTTCCAGGCAATGGATAGATTCGTGCTGCTACTTGAACACCTTCAATGGGTTGAGTGAAGCTTTGGTGCTCGGCATTCTGAAGACAAAGAGGCTTATTGGCAGGGTCAAAGTATATGGCTTCAACTGACATATCAACCTCTGGTAAAAAGATCAGATGATTTCGAGCAGATGGTTGATAGTTGATAGACGAGTGCCGCTTGATGAGGCGCATGGCCCATGGAGCATAAAATTTCAGACCAAACAGATCAGATCCAGAAGCAGCAAGTTACCTGATGAAGAATTCTTGAGTATTGAAGCTGATGCCATTGAGAATGTAGAAGACCAAAGTCTTCATAGCTCCTTCAAGCTTGGCCGCTGATGAATGTCCTTTGATAGGCCATAGAGTTCGCCTGATAATATGATATATTGTGCATGGCAGATACTCAAGGTCTTCAACAAAGAACTCTGTTGGATATTCAGCGTCAGATGGCAAGGGATTCATCATGCTCAACATCTGGCTCATGTTGGGTTCTGGCTTATGGAAGATGCTCTCCAATGCATTGCGGTGTAGCTGACAATCAGGTTCATATAGCTCTCCAGGAGTGGCTAGCCCTGTAAGCTCAATGATGTCAAGAGCTTTGGCTTCATGATGAATGTTTCCGGTCATCCACTCGAGGACCCATGTCTTGATATCTCTGTTGTAGCCGCGAATGTGTAGAGTAGCATAGAATTGAATCAATAGCTCTTCATTCCAGTGTTCTTTGTCTGTCACAAAGTTGAGCAGACCAGCACCACGAAAGCAATCAAGTGCCTTCTAAGCACGACAGTCCAACAATGGCTTCAGTGTCAAGGCGCATATGAGGGAAAATGCGCCCTTGATCATATAGAACGCATGAGTAATAGCTTCGCTGTTGATAGCTCCAGAACCGATCTGATGATATCCTTGGTTTGGAGTAGGGGTTCTTGGCGCTGTCAAAGAAGGTATTGTGGCTTTTGAAGCCATTAGCATTGAAGGACCTTGGTGAGTTTGCAGTACCTGGAAACCTTGGCAGTCTTGGCTTTGGCTTTTGGACCTGAGGCCTATGCTCAACATGATAATCAAATTGAGGTCCAGAGGCAGTAGGCGGAGGTACCAGAATGGGCCATCGAACAGTGGTTAGCTGACCATGACTGTATGCTTGCTCAATTGTATGAGGCCTTGGAGGCGGAACAGGAGCAGTGGCAACAGCTGAGGCTTCAGGCTGCACAACAGGTGCTTCGGGAGCAGTTGCCTCATTAGCTTCAGTTGCAGCGGCCTCATTAGCTTCAGGCACACTGGTTGGTTCAAGCTCCACATTAGCGTCATCCATGACAACATCATCGGCTTCATTGGCGTTGGTGGTGTCAGCTTCAACATTTTCAACCTCCTCTTGATGAACAGGAGGGTCGGGCACCGGCACGTTCATATCAGGAACATCTTCTTCAATAACTGGGGGAGTAGGGACACGTACGTCTTCTTGATTCTCTTCGGCTGATGCAGCCGGAATGTCTTCAGCAGCTTGGGCTTCAGACAAGGAGACATTCACAGTTGGAGTGGGTTCAGAAAATACTTGACGTGCAATAGGCTGGCGTTGCACTTCTCCTTCTGGGACGCTCGACAGAGGGACTTGAGGCCTTTGTCCTTTGCGAAGCCTGCGAAGTGCTGGCAACGCCTTTGGAGATGGAGTTGGCTGGGCCTTAAAGTCTTCATCTTCTTCTTGCACGGGTGGTGTAGCTTGTTGTTGTTGTTGTTGTTGTTGTTGTTGTTGTTGGGGAGTACTTGGGGAGTCTTGTTGCTGTGGGTGATCAGCCCACGATGCATCCTGAGCAATTGGCGTTAGAGGACGACCAATGCTGATGAGTTCGCTGTTCGTAAGAACAGGCGATGATACCATGTTGTGTTCAATCTGAGGAAGAACTTCATCATCTTCAACATTGTCATGGTGACCAATGTCTTCAGCAGCAGTGGGTTCAGCTGCTGGAATATCTTCAGCTTCATGAGCCTTTGTGGGAGCAGGCTCATGAACTATCATCTGTCTTTCTTGATGTTCAGACACAGGGCGAACCACTGAGATGGGTTCAACGACGAGGGGCTCTGTGGGAGCAGCCCGATTTTTCTTGGTCTTGCGCTTCTTCTTGGCGGGAGCAGCATCAGAGGCTTCAGTGTTCTTCCTCTTTCTGGCTTCAGCCTCGGCAGCCCTCGTCTTCTTCTATTCTGAAGCGGTTGTGGTGACCTTTGGCTTCGAGCTAGTCATGCAGCTTGGGAAGATAATGCGAGGGGCTTCTTGGCTTGAAGGTGCAGGCTGGTCTGCAGGAAGCTTCTTCTTTTTCTTTGCAGCCATCCTGGGGTCAATGCCAGGATGGCCAAGTGACTTGCGCTTCTCAGCCTCATTGTAGGCAAGCACACACTTATCAGCCAAATTCTTCATACGCTCGCGAGAGCCTTGAGCTTCTTGGCGCTTCTTGAGAAAGGCTTCTTTGAGCTCATGCAGCATGACCTTAAAGTTTTTGACATCTTGCACACTGAGCTTCGCAACGTGTTTCTTGAACTGAGCCTTTTCATAATCAATTTTGTTCTTTAGCTCAACGATGCGCTGAGCAAGAGCTACCTCAGAAGCAATGGCTCCATTGAAGGAGACGCTGAGGCCAATGGGAAGCTGCAGATCGTCAAAGCTGAGGTTTGGTGTATCAAACCACTCATCAATGAAGTTATGGATGATTGCCACATCGAAGAGAGGCAAGTTGTTGAAGATTTACGCTTCTTCCTTGCTTTTGATCAATTGCTCAAGGGCATCATCTGCAAGATCTTCATCGCTAGACAGATCAATGGGATCTTCACGCAGAATAGCAGTAGGAGTCAAGGCTTGATCAGTATGCCGGACAAGTTGCTT
This sequence comes from Triticum aestivum, assembly GCF_018294505.1. Classification (NCBI taxonomy): domain Eukaryota; kingdom Viridiplantae; phylum Streptophyta; class Magnoliopsida; order Poales; family Poaceae; genus Triticum; species Triticum aestivum. The sequence goes on from NC_057813.1 coordinate 445,729,448, forward strand.
TTTCTTCTTCGTCTTCTTGGAGATATGGGATTGATCTTCAGACTGCACACTGGCTTCAGGAGGTGCAGTGGCCAGAGGCTTCGCACGTAAAGCTTTTGGAGGTGCTGATTTAGAAGCCTTTAGCTTCTTTTGCTTCTGCGGCTTCAGAGGAGGAGCTGGGGCTTCATCAGTGTAAGCATCATTATCAGAATGATCTACCCTGGCACCTTGAACCAAGATGTAGGTGATGAGGCCGTCAAGGTTGGAGAAGGGGCCGATGACATTGGGTTCTGCATCACGAGAGCCGTCAGAACGAGGAGCAGAGGGACCAGGGTTGAAGTCTAATCCCAATGACTTCTTGTTTTCCTTGGCCGAAGCCTTTGCGTGCTGGAAGTTGCGCTTGAAGAGAGCATCATCACGACACCAGAGTAATGATGTGGGATCGGCATTCTCAGGCTGAGGTCCACGGACCATGCAAGGATAGAAATTTTGATCAATAGCTTCAACTCTGTTCTTGGGTTGATGGCCTCGATAGAGAATATCGCCCCAAGGACTTTTGATAGCATTCTTCTCTGCATATTCCTTGGTCATGAATTTGTACTTGAACCACTCTTCAGCCCAATAGCGTCGAATCCATTGGATTCGTGTCTTGCGCTGATGATATGTCTCTTCAGGATCTGTCTTGTAGAGCTCTGCTAGGTCATCAGGCAGATCTTTGGATGTTCCTTCTCGGTGCTGTCTGCCACCCTTCCTTGCTGATTTTTCTGCAGCCATGAACTTCAAACTGAATGGCTTCAATACGTTCAAAGGCTTCAGAGACTTACGCTTGCTGGTCAAGCAGGAACTGGCTTCAGGAGAATTGATATGATGCTGTAAGTATTCTGCAAACGAATGCAGACTATGAGAACCAAGGGATTCTCCCACGGACATGTACCTGTGACAGCATTAGAGATGCGAGGGAAGGGGAAGAGGTCATATGCATTCTCAGAAGATTTTGAAGTTAAATCAGTTTGAAGACATTGACCTCATGATGCGAAGACATTCACTTATATAAGTGAGTTGGTTCCAGATTTGTACCAATCCGTGAATAAGTACAAGTGAGGAATCAAACTATACAGGAAATCTAAGTGAATTGACTAGGCAGTATGAGATACAAACAAAATAGATCTAACATTGAATAGGCAGAAACCACTTTCGGTAAACAGGATGAATCTTGAAGATCAAAAAGGTGGTAAAAATAGAGTTATAATTACCGCACGAAGAACTGCTAGATCGGATGAATAGGAGACCGAGCAGTTTAGCCCACCGTGCCCTAACTTGGCGACGGAGGACACCTACGGCGACGGTGGAGAGGACGATGTTCACGGCCGGCGTGAGGACGGCATCGGAGAAGTCGCGGCAGCTAAGCGCTTCGTCGCCGGCGTCGTCGAGAGCTAGCGGTGGCGCTAGGGTTTTGACGAGGTGGAGAGATGGAAGAAGGATTTCTTTACCGCATGGGACAAGTATTTATAAGTAGGTTAGTGGCACAGCACAATTACGCTGGTGCCCCTGTCGGGTCACATCTGAGGGGCACGTGGCAAGCCTGCAACATACTCAGAGTTGTCCCACGTTCCCACGCCCGCCAGGCATGTCGGAGAGTTGTTCTGGCTTCTCCGGATTTCACCAATAAAGATAAGTCATTTAAAACAAATTTAATGTTTGTCTCTTTGCCTTCTGCTGACTTGAACGCAGAGAAGACATTCGACAGTTTCAGTAGAATGCATATGATTTGGACAGATAGAGTTTGAGATAGAAAGCATAGAGAGGTTAGGGTCCGATCACATTCACTTAGTTCAAAAGATTCAACTTGAAGACATAGCTATAAGTGAATGCTGTAGAGGACAGAACACTAGTATATATATATACGCAATCAAATCATCATAGCGCAGAGAAGACATTCGACAGTTTCAGTAGAATGCATATGATTTGGACAGATAGAGTTTGAGATAGAAAGCATAGAGAGGTTAGGGTCCGATCACATTCACTTAGTTCAAAAGATTCAACTTGAAGACATAGCTATAAGTGAATGCTGTAGAGGACAGAACACTAGTATATATATATATATGCAATCAAATCATCATAGCGCAGAAAATTATGAAGATAAATTGAAACTGAAGACAAACCAAATGCGAAGTCTTTGCAAAATAACGCCATGAGTGAAACACTTCAAACAGAGAAATTTGGTGGTGGTGTTACCCACTGTATAGGAAGTATTAGACCCAGACACGGCATGCAATTATCGTGGCGCTCCGAAGTCAAATTCCATGTTAATGTATTCACACTCAGAGTGTAAATCTTCATTGATTGAAGATATACATTACTTTGTGTGTTGCACATCTAAGTCATCAACATGCATAAGTGTTAGGATGTGTGCCTGATCACAGGACATTAGAGGATTCCAAGATATTTAGCTCACACCGTAACTTGCAAAACCTTTTCTCATCCAAGGGCTTTGTGAAGATATCTGCGAGTTGCTCTTCAGTGTTGACGTGAATGATATCGATATCTTTCTTCATGACATGATCTCTGAGAAAGTGATGACGAATTTCAATGTGCTTTGTCTTCGAGTGTTGGACTGGATTGTTGGCTATCTTGATGGCACTTTCATTGTCGCAGAAGAGAGGTACTTGTTTTAGGTTGATGCCATAGTCCTTGAGAGTTTGCTTCATCCATAGAAGCTGAGCACAACAGGATCCACCAGCAATGTATTCAGATTCAGCAGTTGAGAGTGATACACAATTCTGCTTCTTTGAAGACCAACAGACAAGTGAACGACCAAGAAAGTGACATGTGCCTGATGTAGACTTGCGATCCACCTTGTCACCAGCATAATCAGCATCCGAGAATCCAACCAGATCAAATTTTGAGCCCTTGGGATACCATAATCCGAGTGTTGGGGTGTAAGCCAAATATCGAAGAATTCACTTCACAGCTAAGTGATGCGATTCCTTTGGTGTCGCTTGGAATCGAGCACACATGCAAACACTAAGCATAATATCTGGCCTAGATGCACATAGATAAAGTAAAGAACCAATCATGGAGCGGTATACCTTTTGATCGAACTCTTTACCATTGTCGTCGGGACCAAGATGGTGTTTGGCTGGCATTGGTGTCGTGTAACCTTTGCAGTCTTCCATTCCAAACTTCTTCAAACAATCTTTGAGGTATTTTTCTTGAGATATGAAGATGCCATTGCTTTGCTGATGAATTTGAAGACCAAGGAAGAACTTCAGCTCACTCATCATGGACATCTGATATTGCTCTTGCATCATGTACCCAAACTCATCACTATACTTCTGGTTGGTGCAGCCGAAGATTATGTCATCCACATATATTTGGCACACAAACAGTTCGCCATCATATGTCTTCGTGAAGAGTGTGGGATCGAGGGATCCTGGTTTGAAGCCTTTGCTCTTCAGGAAGTCTTTGATCGTATCATACCATGCGCGAGGAGCTTGTTTGAGGCCATACAATGCTTTGTTTAGCTTGTACACCATATCAGGATGTTTTGGATCTTCAAAGCTAGGTGGTTGAGCGACATATACTTCTTATTCAATCTTGCCATTGAGAAATGCACTCTTCACATCCATTTGATATAGCAAGATGTTGTGATGATTAGCATAGGCAAGCAGTATGCGAATAGCTTCAAGCCTAGCAACAGGAGCAAATGTTTCATCAAAGTCAATTCCTTCAACTTGAGTATATCCTTGAGCCACAAGACGTGCTTTGTTTCTAACGACTTGACCATGCTCATCTTGCTTGTTTCGATATATCCATTTCGTTCCAATAATGTTATGCTTGCGAGGGTCAGGTCGCTTGACAAGTTCCCAAACATTATTCAGCTTGAACTGTTGAAGTTCATCTTGCATGGCTTGAATCCATTCAGGTTCCATAAATGCTTCAGCAACTTTCTTGGGTTCTGATATTGACACAAATGAAAAGTGCCCACAGAAGTTTGCTAACTGTGTTGCTCTTGAGCGAGTAAGCGGACCAGGCACATTGATGCTGTCAATTATCTTCTCGATTTGTACTTCATTTGCAACACGAGGATGAACAGGACGAAGACTTTGCTCTTGCTGATCATTGTCATCATAGGGAGGATTGTCTTCGGTCTGAGCATTGTCTTCAGGTTGATTTGGTGCAGAGATGATAAGTTCCTCTTCAGGCTGTGCTTCAGAAGGCATGATTTCACCAGTTCCCATCAGCTTGATAGATTCACTTGGAGAAGCTTCATCTAGTGTACTTGGCAGGATTTCTCTTTGTGAACCATTGGTTTCATCAAATCTCAAATCCACAGTTTCGACGATCTTGTAGAGAAAGAGGTTGAAGACTCTGTAGGAGTGTGAGTCCTTTCCATAGCCAAGCATGAAGCCTTCATGAGCCTTAGGTGCAAATTTTGACTTGTGATGGGGATCCTTGATCCAGCATCTGGCTCCAAATACTCTGAAGTAACTGACATTTGGCTTCTTGCCAGTAAGGAGCTCATAGGATGTTTTGTTCAGAAGCTTATGGATGTAGACACGGTTGATGATGTGACATGCTATATCAATAGCTTCAGGCCAGAACTTTCTTGGTGTCTTGTATTCATCTAGCATTGTTCGAGCCATCTCAATGAGGGTTCTATTTTTGCACTCAACGATGCCATTTTGCTGAGGTGTGTATGGAGCAGAGAACTCATGAGTGATTCCCATTGTATCCAGATACAGATCAAGTCCTGTGTTCTTGAATTCAATGCCATTGTCACTTCTGATATGCTTGATCTTCATGCCATAATTGTTCATTGCTCGATTGGCGAAGTGCCTGAAGACATCTTGCACTTCAGTCTTGTAGAGAATTATATGAACCCATGTGTATCTTGAGTAGTCATCAACAATGACGAATCCATAGAGACAAGCAGTTGATGTGAGGGTGGAGTAGTGAGTAGGTCCAAATAAGTCCATGTGTAACAGCTCGAAGGTTGAGATGTTGTCATGATTGTCTTCGAGGGGTGCTTTGCCCTTGTCATCTTTCCAGCTTCACAGGCACCACACAGATGATCCTTCTTGAACTTGACATCCTCGATGCCAATGACATGCTTCTTCTTGACGAGTGAGTGTAAGTTCCTCATGCCAGCATGTCCTAGCCTTCGATGCCAGAGCCAGCATTCTGAAGCTTTTGTGAGAAGACATACGGCAAGCTGTGTACCTGCTGAGAAATCTACCACGTATAGATCATCTTTCCTATATCCTTCAATGACTAGAGACTTGTCAGATTCCATTAGTACAAGGCAACGATATTTTCCAAATAGCACAATCATGTTTAAGTCACAAAGCATTGAGACAGACATTAAGTTGAACCCAAGGGATTCAACAAGCATCACTTTATCCATGTGTTGATCCCTAGAGATTGCAACTCTACCTAGACCCAATACCTTGCTTTTACCAGTGTTAGCAAATGTGATTTGACTCTTGTCGGATGGACGTAAGGTTGAGTCCATGAGAAGACTTCGATCACCAGTCATATGATTAGTGCATCCGCTGTCAATAATCCATTCTGAAGCTTTTGGTGACATGCCCTACAGTGCAGTTAGGAGGATAGGCTTCACAAGGTATGTTGTGAAGCATAAGCATTTGATGCACACTAGGATTATTACAGCTTAGATCAAGATTAGAACACACAGTATGACAGATAAGAGATTCATATGTGGAATACATAGTAAGTCATTTTATCACGCGTCCCTTTATGTTTTAGGTCCCCAGCAATAATATCGGACGCCTTTGATTGCTGGCTGGAGACCACATTCTGCAAAAGAGAGTTAATTCTTCTTCACCACCCACATTTTCAGGGGTGGCTTAGAAGCAATGAGTCTAAGTGCAGCATCTGATAATTTCGGCTTTGAAGCCCTAGCAAATAGCCTTGCAGGAGAAGAATGATACTCATGTGAATAAGCAGAAAAGTTCTTAGTTCTATGAACATAGCGGGTTGAAGACACATGCTCATACTCAAGAGTCTGAGTATGATTTCCCTGCAAAACATTGGCGTTAGGGTGACTCAAGTGAGTCCTGTGTTCGTATGAAGCCGTTGGACCATATGATGCCTTTGGTCTAGGGTTTGTCTTCTTCCCTGGTGGTGTCATGATGACATTCACTGGAAGATTCTCAAGGCAGCTTTTGGGAACCCAGATCTTCTTCATAGGAGGTCCATTCTTGCAGTTAGTACCAATATACCTGGCAAACACTTCACCATTTTGATTTTTGAACAGTTTATAGTTTGCATCAAAGGATTCATCAATGATAATAGGATTAGCACAGGTAAATCCAGATAAAGTGGATGGATCCACTAAAGGTTCCTGTGCAGCAACCCAAGTGGTTTTGGGATACTGCTCAGGCTTCCAGTAGGAACCATCAGCATTCATTTTCCTCTCGAACCCAACACCCTCTTTCCTAGGGTTTCAGTTTAGAACTGCTTTTTGAGGACATCACAGAGAGTCTGATGTCCCTTCAAACTTTTGTACATCCCTGTTTCAAGCAATGTCTTCAACCTAGCATTTTCATCAGCAATAGTAGTGGTATCCTCCGCAGAGGGGTTAGTAACCACATTAGTAGTTGAAGACAATGAAACAGCAGTAGCAGTGGAACATTCAGCAACAGATGTAGCGTTATCACGCTCAATGCATTTTAGACATGGTGGTTCAAATCCATCCTGAGCGGGACTGATCTGTTGAGCACGAAGTGATTCATTCTCTGTTTGAAGATCTTCATGAGTCGCTTTCAATTTCTCAAGCTCTTGCTTCCTTTGAAGATAATCATAGGAGAGCTTTTCATATGTGGTTGAGAGCGTCTCATGAAGACTTTCAAGTTCTTGGTACTTAGCATGAAGATTTTTTATGTCTTCTACTAAGGACTGTGAACGTGTCATTTCTGCGTCCAACAGGTCATCGCTTTTGTCTAACAGTTTTTGAGTATGTTCCATAGCCCTTTGTTGTTCAGTAGCAATTTTAGCAAGTATTTTGTAGCTGGGTTTGGATTCACAATCAGAGTCATCTTCACTTGATGTTTGAAAGTAAGCATCGCGTGATTTTACCTTGGCACCACGTGCCATGAAGCAATAGGTGGGAGCAGGATCGTCCATGTCATCAGCTTCAGCGTTGGTGTGGAAGTCATTGCCTTCAGTGTTGAAGATGGACTTGGGAACATAGGCTGTGGCTAGAGCCAGACTTGCAACGCCAGGGTCGGACTCCTCTCCAGATTCCACCTCCGCCTCCTCAGAAGCAGACTCCTCCTCTGAATCCATTTCCTTGCCAACAAAGGCACGAGCCTTGCCTGATGAGCTCTTCTTGTGTGATGAAGACTTGGAAGAAGACTTTGAGGATTTCTTCTTCTTCTTGTCATCAGAATCATATTCCTTACTCTTCTTCTTCTTCTTCTCATTGTCCCACTGTGGACACTCAGATATGTAGTGACCAGGTTTCTTGCACTTGTGGTAGGTTCTCTTCTTGTGGTCATGGGTGGAAGCTTCATCATTCTTGGAGCTGGATCATGAAGACTTTACGAAGCCCTTCTTCTTGGTGAACCTCTGAAACTTCTTCACAAGCATGGCAAGTTCCTTTCCAATGTCTTCAGGATCATCAGAACCACAATCAGATTCTTCTTCAGATGAGGAAACCACTTTTGCCTTCAAGGCGCGAGTTCGGCCATAATTGTTACCATAGATATCTCTTTTCTCAGAAAGCTGGAACTCATGTGTGTTGAGCCTCTCAAGTATATCAGACGGATCGAGTGTCTTGAAGTCAGGACGTTCTTGTATCATGAGGGCAAGGGTGTCAAAGGAGCTGTCAAGTGGTCTCAGCAGTGTCTTGACGATTTCATGCTTGGTGATCTCAGTGGCGCCAAGAGCTTGAAGCTCATTTGTGATGTCAGTTAGACGATCAAACGTGAGCTGGACATTTTCATTGTCATTTCTCTTGAAGCGGTTGAAGAGGTTGCGAAGAACACTGATCCTTTGATCTCTCTGGGTTGAGACGCCTTCATTGACCTTGGATAGCCAGTCCCAGACTAGCTTCGACGTTTCCAGAGCACTCACACGGCCATACTGTCCTTTGGTCAGATGACCACAGATGATGTTCTTTGCAGTAGAATCCAATTGAATGAACTTCTTCACATCAGTGGGGGTGACACCTTCACCAGTTTTGGAACGCCGTTCTTGACGACATACCAGAGGTCGACATCAATGGCTTCAAGATGCATGCACATCTTATTCTTCCGCGAGCAAAACATGATCAACACCAGAACTCTATGGGTGTTCGATTCATCACAATGTAACTAGATTATTGACTCTAGTGCAAGTGGGAGACTGTTGGAAATATGCCCTAGAGGCAATAATAAAAGGATTATTATTATATTTCCTTATTCATGATAATTGTCTTTTATTCATGTTATAATTGTATTATCCGGAAATCGTAATACACGTGTGAATACATAGACCACAATATGTCCCTAGTGAGCCTCTAGTTGACTAGCTCGTTGATCAACAGATAGTCATGGTTTCCTAACTATGGACATTGGACGTCGTTGATAATGGGATCACATCATTGGGAGAATGATGTGATGGACAAGACCCAATCCTAAGCATAGCACAAGAGCGTGTAGTTCGTTTGCTAAAGCTTTTCCAATGTCAAGTATATTTTCCTTAGACCATGAGATCGTGTAACTCCCGGATACCATAGGAGTGCTTTGGGTGTATCAAACATCACAACGTAACTGGGTGACTATAAAGGTGCACTACAGGTATCTCTGAAAGTGTCTGTTGGGTTGACACGGATCGAGACTGCGATTTGTCACTCCGTATGACCGAGAGGTATCTCTGGGCCCACTCGGTAATGCATCATCATAATGAGCTCAAAGTGACCAAATTTCTGGTCACGGGATCATGCATTACTGTACGAGTAAAGTGACTTGCCGGTAATGAGACTGAACGAGGTATTGGGATACCGACGATCGAGTCTCGGGCAAGTAACGTACCGATTGACAAAGGGAATTGTATACGGGGTTGCTTAAATCCTCGACATCCTGGTTCATCCGATGAGATCATCGAGGAGCACGTGGGAGCCAACATGGGTATCCAGATCCCGCTGTTGGTTATTGACCGGAGAGCCGTCTCGGTCATGTCTACGTGTCTGCCGAACCCGTAGGGTCTACACACTTAAGGTTCGGTGACGCTAGGGTTGTAGAGATATGAGTATGCAGCAAACTGAAAGTTGTTCGGAGTCCCGGATGTGAAAGTGCTAGTATCGACTAGAGGGGGGGGGGTGAATAGGCGATTTTCATGAAAGTCTTCAAAACTTAGAAGTTTCGAAGACAAACAACAGAAATGACCTAGTTGATATGCAGCGGAAGATAAACTACCATAAGCAAGCCATAGTCAAGTATGCAATGATGTGAAAGTACAGGACTAATAGAAGCTAAGTAGTAAGGATCAGTGTCGGTGTCAAAACCGGCAGATCTCGGGTAGGGGGTCCCGAACTGTGCGTCTAGGCGGATGGTAATAGGAGACAAGGGACACGATGTTTTACCCAGGTTCGGGCCCTCTCGATGGAGGTAAAACCCTACGTCCTGCTTGATTGATATTGATGATGTGGATGTTACAAGAGTAGATCTACCATGAGATCAAGGAGGCTAAACCCTAGAAGCTAGCCTATGGTATGATTGTTGTTATTGTTGTGCTATGGACTAAAACCATCCGATTTATATAGACACCAGAGAGGGCTAGGGTTACACAAAGTCGGTTACAATGGTAGGAGATCTACATATCCGTATCGCCAAGCTTGCCTTCCACGCCAAGGAAAGTCCCATCCGGACACGGGATGAAGTCTTCAATCTTGTATCTTCATAGTCTTGGAGTCCGACCGATGATGATAGTTCAGCTATCCGGACACCCCCTAGTCCAGGACTCCCTCAGTAGGCCCTGAACCAGGCTTCAATGACGACGAGTCCGGCGCGCATATTGTCTTCGGCATTGCAAGGCGGGTTCCTTCTCCGAATAATTTGTAGAAGATTGTGAACACCAGGATAGTGTCCGGCTCTGCAAAATAAATTCCACATTCCACCGTAGAGAGAATAGTATTTACACAAGTTCAATCTGCTGACGTATTTCATGGCGTGATGTCACACCACAACCAAGCCTTAACTCGAGTCGTTTTTATTATACCGCCTCAGCGCGTTTAGCGAAGTGGTTTCCTTGGCACGTCTTGTCGAAGCAGAGATCGTGCTCCCCCTATTCCGAGATTCTCATCAATACGGACGTGGGTAACCCAACCACGCCATTGATTGCGGCGCTTGGGAGAAAAGCGAGTTTTACCAGGCCTGGTGGGGACGCATAGTTTCGTCCGTCCATATATAAGGGGATAAGGATCCACCTTTTCACCTACGCCTTCTTCCTCCTTTGCTTATCCATCTTCGCGCACTCGAGCTCCAGCGCCCAAGTCCGCACATCTCGCCTCGACCTCCTCCAGCCATGTCCGGAGCGGGAGGCAAATGGATGGCCTCCTCCGTTATGGAGGGGCACATCGAGAGGCTGCGTGGCGCCGGATACCTGTCCAGCGACATCGCGCACTGGCTCCCCAACAAGGGGCAGCTCATCCCCACCCCCAGTCCCCATGAGAGGGTGGTATTCCTTCCCCATTTCCTCCGCGGACTAGGCTTCCCACTTCACCCCTTTGTCCGGGGGCTCATGTTCTACTACGGCCTGGATTTCCATGATCTGGCCCCGAATTTCATCCTCAACATCTCGGCGTTTATCGTCGTGTGCGAGGGCTTCCTCTGCATCCAGCCCCACTTCGGCTTGTGGCTCAAGATCTTCAATGTCAAGCCGAAGGTCGTGAAGGGGAACCAAGCAGAATGCGGAGGTGCCATGGTGGGCAAGATACCCGACGTCACTTGGCTCGAGGGCGCCTTCGTGGAAACCATCAAGGGGTAGCAATCGGGGTGGTTCTACATCACCGAGCTGCGGGACCCTAAATGGGCAGCGGCCCCCGAATTCAGATTTGGCATCCCCACACGGCTCACCTCTTGGAAGGAGAGTGGCCTGACTTGGGGCGATTCAGAGGAGCTGACCGGACTCCAACTTGTATCCATAAGCTGGTGGACAAGAAGCTCAAGCTCGTCAACATCGTCCAGGTCATGCTCATCCGCCGGATCCTCCCGTGCCAACAACGGGCCTTTAAACTGTGGGAGTTCGATCCGGCTCAGCACCGAACCTTGAGCGGGCTCTTTGACACTAGGTACGAAGATGCGTGGAAGGTGCTTTTTAAGGGCGCCGAGGCCCCCGCATCCGCTACCGAAGATCGCGGATTCCGCTCGCAGCGTCAGGCTGACGAGGTAAATGATTTCACCCTTTACGGGACACTTCTTTCCATAGTTTGACTCTATGCGGGATCTAAGCTCCCTTTCCTTTGACAGCACTGGCTGAAGAAGGCCGAGCAGACTATCTGTCCGCCCCCCTTGCCAGAAGATCCAATGGATGCCCATCTGGCGGGGCTGCTGGTTCCGGCACCCCATGTGGTGCCGGAGAAGAAGGCCAACAAGGAGGCCACGGGTACTCGAAAGAGTTCCCGCTTTCAGGTGTCCGATGACTCCGAGGCGGATTCCTCCCCCGAAGACGAGGAGAAGAAGAAAAGGGCCTCTCCCCCAGCGGGGGGAGGGAAGAAAAGGAGGGCCTCCCCAACGAGGGAGGCCGAAGGGTCCAAGAAGGGAAGAACTCTTCCCCCGGACTGTTCTGCCAACGCCGGTGATGACGACGAGGATTGGCCTTCGAGGGCCAAGCCCCTGGCGAGATCATAAGTATCCGGACTCCCGAATGACATCATGATTTGTCTTTTCGCCACTTGGTGTCTTTCTAACGCCGCATACAACCCTGCAGTCCGCCAAGGACGATCTTCCCGCTTCGTTGAGCGGGTCCTTGGATTCGTCGGATGTGAACAACACTTCACTTCCAACCTCCTCTTCTCCCCGCGACGCTGACGACGTCGAGGTGGGATCCCAGAGAGGGACCCATCCGGAGGAGGAGGACCCGGAGGTAGCACAGGGCGACCTCCCGGACTTCGTGCCGGACTCCGCACCGGAACCTGCAGTGGTTCCGGAGTCTGGCGGGCGGCCCCTTCGCAAGAAGGGCAAGACCGTGGTGCCGGCAGCCTCCGTCCAACCGGAGGCGCCGGATAACTTGCTGGAGGCGCTCAATGGCGCTTCCATCGAGGAGGAACACCGCACTGTCATGAGTGCGGTGATTCAGAAGGTCCAGCTCGCCAAAGGCGGGCTGACCGAAGCCTGCAGCAGCCTTCTATCAGGCTTTGAGGTAAGAATATTAATATATGTAAAATAGTACCGCATAGATAGTAGCCCCTGATGCTTGGTTCGGTGTTCGGAAAGAAAAGCCGGACTGAGGATCTAAAAAGATATACGCAGGAGTCATAAAAAATATGTCGATATGGGATTGCAGGCTACCCTGCTGACCTCTGCCACACTGCATGCGGAGGTCAATTCTTTGAAGCAAAACCTCGAGCGGTCTGAGAACGAGCTCGGCCGTGCCAAGAAGCAACTCGAGGACAAAGAAGGTGAGTAGCACCTTATTAAAGTTGTACCTTACAGAAAAGGATTTGGTTGCAAAAAGAATGACAAGGATAACGTGGGTATTGCAGGGGCCACAAACAAGGTGGCGACCCTAAAGGAGGCAGTGTCCGTGGCTTAACGTAATGCGACCACGGAGCGCGCCGAGAGAGAGAAGCAGGAGGCACGGGTGGCGGAGGTACGGCAAGAGCTCCAGGCTCTCGTGGAAAAACATGAGAGTTTGGAGCGTGACTCGAAGACTCGAGAGTCCGAGCTTGCATCGGCTCTTGAGAGTGCCAAAGCCGCTAAGGCCGAAGTCTACAAGGCCCTCCAGGAAATCGAGGTGTTGAAGAAAATAGCATCGGGTAAGGCATTTTTCATGCAAAGCAAGAATGTGGATGTGGATTACGTGTTACTTACCCGATTTCGGAGCTCTCGAGGAGTGTTCGCAGATCTGCCCCGCAGCGTGTCTGATGCTTCCGCTTTCTACAGGGCCGAGGAGGGGAGCGCGATGGAGAAGGTCTTCTGGTCTCAGTATGGTGAGGCCGGACATCCGGTTCCCCTTAGCGACCAGCTGAAGCAGCTGGTTGAGCTCCACAAGGTGGCCGAACAGGCCATGAAGGGCCTCATAGTTCGGCTGTGGCCCAATGAGGCCATGCCTGCGAGCTACTTTGGCCTGGTGCGGCGGCTGGTGGATGCGTGTCCATGGGTTGAGGTCATCAAGTGATCCGCCTGTATTGAAGGTGCCCGTCGGGCCCTTGCCCGTGATAAGGTGCACTGGGGCAAGATGGATGCTGAGAAGCTTGTGACGGACGCGCCACCGCCGGGCAAGGAGTATCGCACGCCCGAGACGTATTATAAGAGTGTCCTGAAGGGTGCCCGCACTATTGCGGGTGAGTGCTCCAACAATGTAATATTTGAGTAAGCTCGCATTTTGTTATCCTGTGCGCAGAAAACTTTGTTCATATGTGCTAGGCAACGCTTATTGATTTAAAATATTACCTTCTGTGCAGCTGTTTATCAAATCTGAGAGATGGCACGTCGTCGGCTTCAGCCCCCATGCCACGAGTGCTGGGGTGTTCGGTATAAATTTGAGCACTCTTGTTCCCATATTTGGGTCCATCTAGGGAGGCGCTCAACACGACGAACTAGGCAACCGGACTTATAATGCTTGAACACTCTCACTTAGCCATAGAATTCTATAATTTTAAATTTCGGCGAAGCCCCTAGTGTTCGGAAGGCCGAATTCGGGGCGCTATCCACGCCTGGGCCAGACAAAGCCGGTTCCTCGCTCTAAGCGGCATAAGTCTTTAGGGACTCGAAAAAACCTCTCGAACAGCGACCGGCTCTCACCTCATCATGACGGTCAGTTTTAGCTTTCTCCACTGAGGCGTTAACCCAGCTCAACTGGGGCGCAATCGCAGTGGTTCTCCCAGTGCTACCTTAGCCGATACAACAGAACATAAGGTACCAAAACATGGGAGCCGGGCAAACCCAACTATTGACCCAAGACATGATTCGGAGCTGATGCATATAATGCTATAAGTTCGGAGTGCCGCACTTGTGAAAGTGTTCGGACTTATCACACCATGATGTGGGGAACATAAGCCCCTAGTGTTTTTAGCCGTACCAAGTGTACGGATGCAACATGTCGCAAATGAACATATGTATAAGAAAGAAATGCAATTATAAGCAAAAAGGTGCTGCATTGTTTTATTCAAGAAGTACTGCTATGAATGCAGAATGATACAAATAGTGCAATAAGCAAGGGACGGGCCTATTAAACATGTCCCCCCTCTAGGGGTAGGCTGCGGAGTGGTGTATAAAACAGATTTAATGCTCGTAAGGGAGACCACCTGGATATTCGTCGCCGCCTTTCTCCTTCCCTGGCTGTTGCATCGTGAGTTTGGCCAGTCTACTGCCGGACAGGGCCTCTGGTAAACGGAGTCCTGTGGGTAAGAAAAGAAAAAAGGAAAAAGAAAAAAAGAAATGACACACTTGGGAGCCCCTGATGTGGTTGAGCCGCATTCTGGGCCTGTCGTGGTCGTGCCCCTTCCCCTATGCCCATGGTATCTCCAGAGCGTAATGATGTACGCGAAGGACCAGTCTTGCGATCTTGCGAGGGCTGGGGTTGGGGTCGCATTGCTACGCATGCTCGGAACGCGCCAGGTGGTCTTGTTGTAGGCTACTTCGGGCGCGTTTGGCCATGTCCGGTCGCTTAACGGCCGGATTCGAGAATTGCCTTAAGAGGCTGCATTGTACTTCTGCCGCGAGAGCCGCTGTATGTTCCTCTGTTCGGAGGGAGCGCTCGGTGTTTCCGTTGACCGTGATGACTCCTCGAGGGCCCGGCATCTTGAGCTTGAGGTATGCGTAGTGCGGCACCGTGTTGAACTTTGCAAACGCGGTCCGTCCGAGCAGAGCATGATAGCCGCTGCGGAACAGAACTATGTCGAAGATTAACTCCTCGCTTCGGAAGTTATCCGGGGATTCGAAGACCACTTCCAGTGTGACTGAGCCCGTACAATTGGCCTCTACACCTGGTATGACACCTTTGAAGGTCATCTTTGTGGGTTTAATCCTTGAGGGGTCTATGCCCATCTTGCAGACTATGTCCTGATAAAGCAGGTTCAGGCTGCTGCCGCCATCCAGCAGGACTCGGGTGAGGTGAAATCCATCGGCGATTGGGTCTAAAACCAATGCGGCGAATCCGCCGTGGCGGATGCTGGTGGGGTGGTCCCTTCGATCAAAAGTGATTGGGCAAGAGGACCATGGGTTGAACTTTGGGGCGACTGGCTCCATCGCGTATACGTCCCTGAGTGCACGCTTCCGCTCCCTCTTGGGTATGTGGGTTGCTTATATCATATTCACCGTCCGCACTTGTGGGGGAAAACCCTTCTGTCCTCTGTTGTTCGGTGGTCGGGTCTCTTCTTGGTCATCGCTATGCAGCCCCTGGTCATTGTTTTCGGCAATTAGCTTGCCTGCCTGCTTGAATACCCAACAGTCCCTATTGGTGTGGTTGGCTGGCTTTTCGGGGGTGCCGTGTATCTGGCACGAGCGATCGAGTATTCGGTCCAAATTGGACGGACCCGTAGTGGTTCTTTTGAATGGCTTCTTCCGCTGACCGGGTTTCGAGCCTCTGAATCCGGCGTTGACTGCCGTATCCTCATTATTGTCGCCGTTAATGCGGCGTTTATTCTTGTTGCAACGTGACCTGTCATTGCGATCCTTGGTATCCGGACTGCCGGAATTTTTGCTAAGGTTGTTGCTGCGAGCTAGCCAGCTGTCCTCTCCCGCGCAAAAGCGGGTCATGAGTGATGTGAGGGCTGCCATGGATTTTGGCTTTTCCTGTCCCAGGTGCCGGGAAAGCCACTCGTTGCGGATGTTATGTTTGAAGGCTGCGAGGGCCTCCGCATCTGGACAGTCGACAATTTGATTTTTCTTAGTTAAGAACCGTGTCCAGAATTGTCTGGCCGATTCGTCTGGCTGCTGAATTATGTGGCTTAGGTCGTCAGCGTCTGGTGGTTGCACATACGTGCCCTGGAAGTTATCAAGGAATGCGGCTTCTAGGTCCTCCCAACATCCAATTGATTCTGCTGGCAAGCTGTTAAGCCAATGCCGAGCTGGTCCTTTAAGCTTGAGTGGGAGGTATTTGATGGCGTGAAGATCGTCACCGCAGGCCATGTGGATATGAAGGAGATAGTCTTCGATCCAAACCGCGGGGTCTGTTGTGCCATCATAGGATTCGATATTCACGAGTTTAAACCCTTCGGGGATTTGATGATCCATTACTTCGTCTGTGAAGCATAGTGGGTGTGCGGCGCCTCTGTATTGGGCTATATCGCGATGAAGCTCGAACGAGCTTTGTCTATTGTGTTCGGCCCAGCCGGACTTACTGTGTCCGGCGCGACGGTTGTCGTCACGTATCATGGGGCGCCCACGCGATCCGTAGATCGATCTTGATTGTCTTTCCTTATCCTCCAATAAATCTCGCAAGTCTGGAGCATTCCCCTGTGGCCTTGTGATGTTCGAGCGGTTCCGGGGTACAGTTATAGTGAAGGGCCTAGAGGCCTCTCTGTCGCGGCCACGAGGTGGCCGGTCAGCCGTATTGTGCTCTGGTGATGCAGGTTTATATGCCTCCTCCTCTAATCGGCGGAGCAACTTGCGTTTGGGGTAGCTTTTGGAGGGGCGTTCGAGCTTATGCTCTTCGGCCGCCAGGAGTTCCGTCCATCTATCGGCTAGCAGATCCTGATTAGCTCTAAGCTGTTGCTGCTTTTTCTTGAGGCTGTTTGCCGTGGCCATAAGCCTGCGTTTGAAACGCTCTTGTTCGACAGGATCCTCAGGCACGACAAATTCGTCGTCGTCGAGGCTTGCCTCGTCTCCAGAGGGAGGCATGTAAATATCTTCCTCTACCTCTTCGTCTGCCGCCCTCTTGTGAGGGCTGGCATCCCCGTCCTCCTGCGCTGAATCTTGCTGGAGGGGGTTGTCTTCGGCACTGTCTGGGGTATTATTATCTCCGGTGCCGGAATCGCCATTCTTGCTGTGGCGAGATTTAGAGTGGTGCCGCTGACGCTGGCGCTTGGGCTGTTTCTTGGAGGGGTCTTCCTCTGCTGTTCCTTTGCCATTCCCATCCTTTGGGATATCCACCATGTATATGTCGTATGACGAGGTGGTTTTCCAGTGCCCAGTGGGCGCTGGTTCTTGGTCGTCTCCGGCATCGTTGTCCATACCGTCGATGTCGTCGGAGTCGAAGTCTAGCATGTCGGTTAGATCATCGACAGCGGCTACTAAGTGTGTGGTGGGTGGGTCTTGAATTTCCTCGTCGTCCGCATCCCAACCGTCCTGACCACAGTCCGGCCAGGGCTCTCTTGATAACGAGAGATATTTTAGCGAGCTCAAAACGTCGCCAAAAGGTGAGTGTTGAAAGATGTCTGTGGCGGCGCCCAATTGGATTCAATCGGTGGGGCGCTGGAGGTTCGGAGTTCGGCACCTTGGAGTCACGAGCTTTAGAAGGGACAAAGTCAGTATTCGGCTCTATCACCGTAGAGGTTGCAGCCCCCGAGGCGGTGTCTAACCATCCGTCCTCGATCTGCGCAGCCGGCTCCGAATTAAGGGTCGGAGCGGTTTCGTGTGCGGCCTCCAGGGCACTGTCCGGCAGCAGAGCTAAATCATGCCGATCGTGACAGTGCGGCGCGCTCGGCTGTGGCTCGAATTCGTTGAAGATCAAGCCCCCGCGGATGTTAGCCATGAAGTTAAGACTTCCAAATCTGACCTGACGGCCAGGGGCGTAGCTTTCGATCTGCTCCAGATGGCCAACCGAATTGGACCATAGTGCAAAGCCGCCGAATATGAAGATCTGTCTGGGGAGAAAAGTCTCACTCCGGACCGTGTCATTGTTGATGATCCAAGGAGCCATCGAGCCTATCGGTGACGACACAGAGGAACTCTCAATGAAAGCACCAATGTCGGTGTCAAAACCGGCGGATCTCGGGTAGGGGGTCCCGAACTGTGCGTCTAGGCGGATGGTAACATGAGACAAGGGACACGATGTTTTACCCAGGTTCGGGCCCTCTCGATGGAGGTAAAACCCTACATCCTGCTTGATTGCTATTGATGATGTGGATGTTACAAGAGTAGATCTACCACGAGATCAAGGAGGCTAAACCCTAGAAGCTAGCCTATGGTATGATTGTTGTTATTGTTGTGCTACGGACTAAAACCATCCGGTTTATATAGACACCAGAGAGGGCTAGGGTTACACAGAGTCGGTTACAATGGTAGGAGATCTACATATCCGTATCGCCAAGCTTGCCTTCCACGCCAAGGAAAGTCCCATCCGGACACGGGACGAAGTCTTCAATCTTGTATCTTCATAGTCTTGGAGTCCGGCCGATGATGATATTTCGGCTATCCGGGCACCCCCTAGTCCAGGACTCCGTCAATCAGGATGGAAGATAGTATGAAGCCAATCAACAGTAGTAGTCAAACAATGAAGTCAAACAGATACACATATGGGGAGTGACTTCATGAAGACAAACTTAAGTAAAGGATGGAAAGGGATAGAACCAGTCGCTTGTTGAAGACACAGGATTTGTTGGACCAGTTCCAGTCGCTGTGACAACTGTACGTCTGGTTAGGGAGGCTGAGATTTAACTCAGAAGACCGTGTCTTCACCTTATTCCCCTTGAGCTAAGGACACCCAGTCGTCGCCCAATCACTCTGGTAAGTCTTCAAGGTAGACTTCCAAACCTTCACAGACTTCGTTCACCGGCAATCCACAATGACTCTTGGATGCTCAGAATGCGACGCCTAACCGGCTGGAGGATACACAGTCCACAAGTGTAATAAGTCTTCAGGTCACACAGACAGAAAGACTTTAGTGATGCCTAACACTCTTTGGCTCTGGGTGTTTGGGCTTTGTCCTCGCAAGGATTTCTCTCTCTCAAATGCTTCGAGGTGGGTTCCTCTCAAAACGACAAAAGCCGTAAACTAACTCTGAGCAGCCACCAATTTATGGTGTAGGGGGTGGGCTATTTATAGCCACAAGGCAACCCGACCTGATTTGTCCGAAATGACCCTGGGTCACTAAGGAACTGACACGTGTTCCAACGGTCAGATTTCATACACACACGGCAACTTTACTTGGGCTACAAGCAAAGCTGACTCATCCAGCTCTGGATAAGATTTGCTCTCATTGTCTTCGCTCGAAGACATAGGTTTTGGGTTGAGCATCACTTCAGTCACTCTGACTTAGTTCACCTGGACCCCACTTAACAGTACGATGGTTCCTATGACTCAACAAAGAAGAAAAGGAAACAACGAAACCACATAGTCTTCGCGCTCCATAGTCTTCACGCAATGTTTTCTCATGTCATAGTCTTTAATATGAATATCTTATCATACCACCATTGTCTTCAATGTCTTCATACATTTTTAGGGGTCATCTCCGGTAGGTAAACCGAATCAATGAGGGACACTACATGCGTTATCCTGCAATTCTCACAAACGCATTAGTCCCTCAACCAACTTTTGTCGTCAATACTCCAAAACCAACTAGGGGTGGCACTAGATGCACTTATAGGATGAGATCCCGGACGTCACGAGGAGTTCCGGAATGGTCCGGAGGTAAAGAATTATATATAGGAAGTGCAGTTTCAGCCATCGGGAGAGTTTCTGGGGTCACCGGTATTGTACCGGGACCACCGGAAGGGTCCCGGGGTCCACTGGGTGGGGCCAGTTGTCCCGAAGGGCCCTGTGGGCTGAAGTGGGGAGGGGACCAGCCCCTGGTGGGCTGGTGCCCCCCCTTGGGCCCCCCTGCGCCTAGGGTTGGAAACCCTAGGGTGGGGGGCGCCTCTACTTGCCTTAGGGAGCACTCCACCCCCCTGGCCGCCGCCCCCCTGGGAGATCTCATCTCCAGGGCCGGCGCACCCCCTGGGGGCCTATATAAAGGAGGGGGAGGGAGGGAAGCCGCACCCTGAAGTCTTGGCGCCTCCCTCTCCCCTGCTACACCTCTCCCTCTCGCAGAAGCTCGTCGAAGCTCTGCCGGAACTCTGCTGCATCCACCACCACGCCGTCGTGCTGCTGGATCTCCATCAACCTCTCCTCCCCCCTTGCTGAATCAAGAAGGAGGAGACATCATCCGCTCCGTACGTGTGTTGAACGTGGAGGTGCTGTCCGTTCGGCACTTGGTCATCGGTGATTTGGATCACGATGAGTACGACTCCCTCAACCCCGTTCTCTTGAAAGCTTCTGCTCGCGATCTACAAAGGTATGTAGATGCACTCCTATCACTCATTGCTAGATGAACTCATAGATGGATCTTGGTGAAACCGTAGGAAAATTTTTATTTTCTGCAATGTTCCCCAACACCCATCTTCATCTTTCTTGGTGTGAATATGGCACGGCAAATCCATCACGTCATTTCCTTCCTGATCTTTCACCTTCTTAGGGGTCCAGGGCCCTTTAGGTTTCCCTTTGAACTTTCCTTGGTTTAACACCACTGCCTCGGCAAGACCTGCTGCCTCATCCTTTCGCTTCTGCTTCTGACTGGAATTTCCTCCTCCGGTGTCTTGGGCAACTGTTTTGTGCTTGCCACTCCGGAGTTGGTCTTCCTCTTCGCCGTTAGCGTATTTGGTAGCAATCTCCATCATCCAAGTCAAAGACATATCTCCTATCCGACTGAATTTCAGAACGAGCTCTTTGTAGCGAATGCTTTCCTTGAAAGCACAGACTGCTTGGTGATCTGACACATTTTCCACTATGTGGTGCAGAGTGATCCATCTCTGTATATAGTCCATCAGGGTTTCATTCGGTTTCTGCATGCAATGCTGCAGCTCTAGTAGACCGGCAGGTCTCTTGCAAGTTCCCTCAAACGTTCTGGTGAACACTCGGGCTAACTCATCCCAACTCAAAATACTCCCAGGAGCCAACTGAGTCAGCCAAGCTCTGGCAGACCCTTCAAGCATCAGAGGAAGGTGCTTAATGGCCACCTCATCACTGCCGCCACCGATGTGCACAGCCACTCGGTAGTATTTGAGCCAAGTATCGGGCCTTGACTCGCCTGTAAACTTACTGATGCCAGTCGCCAGTCTGAGGTTATGGGGTATCTCAGCAACTCTGATGGCCCTTCCAAAACATTCGGGGCCGGAAACGTGAACTCTGCCCCCACTGGGTCTGTTCTGATCCAACCCTTATCTGTATGCTCTGTTCTGGTCGACCAAACCTTGCACAAGGACAAACCTTGCGTCAAAGCCAGGTTCTCGGGGGTCGACTGGAACTTTGCGATCGTTCCCGTATGGATGCCTGTCGTCATTGCGCCGGGGCGCGTATGACCCGTCCCTCAGAAGGGGCGAAGGCACTCGACGGTAGTTATCGTGGGCGTACTCATGATCATATTTGCCATGAGCTCTTCCCAAGTACCGATCTTGGCGGTGATCACGGCCGCCCTGTCGTAAAGGGATCGAGGACTGTGAGCCGACTGAACGGTATCTGCTCTCACCGATCTGCTGTGGATCCTGTTCAACGACTGGGAAACAGCGGAGTTCTGGTCTCCCGCTGCTCGGAGCAATGTTCTAATCTGCTCTAGTCCTCTCCCAGCCTCTAAACAAGATGACTGAATAGACTCTGCAATACGTGCAGGGCCGCAAAATTCTGAATCGGTGTACGGAATACCCGAGTTTCCGGCGGAAACAACTGTCGTGGACTGGATTCGGGAATCAGTCGATGAGCACGCTCGTCGAGAGAATGTTGGAGATTCTCCAGATGAGTGCGCTCAGCCAGAGTGGCCAGGCGCACCGCCTCCAAGGCCCGGGCCTCGACGGTTTCCCCTATGATGGGGGTCTGGAGAGCCTCCACATTGCGGCGGTGCAGCTCCTCCCTCTGCTGCGAGCTGAGAGGTTGGGCTGGTACTCTTCGTGGTCGAGTGACAGACCAACGCTTCTGCCGCCGTCGCCGCTGCGATGGAAGCCAGATAGACTGCGAAGGGAGTCGACCATGAGGACCTCTACCGTGGGATCGCAACTCCCGCTCTCAAAAAGAGTATCTGCGAAATCAGTCGACAGGTCGACCGATCCGTGAGAATACATGTCGGGCTCAATAGCCGCGACTTGGGGGGTGAAGGCCTGACGAGCCACCACGTGTCTCACCCATCGCTGGAGCTGCAAGTGACCAGACCGCTTGCAGCGACGTCCAACGGAGTGAGTCGACAACGCGACGACCGACTGGTACGGTGAAGACGGCTGCCTGAGTAGGACGCCGCAGGAACTCATGCGGAAGTGTGCCGAGCCGCGAGGCAGGAGGGCCTCGATGTCGAGGGGAGCCTCCTTGAGCCAGGCGGAGTCGTCGGTGATGAAAGTGAGCGCGCCATGTCGGAACTCGCGGCCCATGACCAAATTGCCACCAGAAACCATGCTGATGAAGGTCGCTAAGACGCTTTGCCCCATGGTGGGCGCCAACTGTCGTGGTACTAAGTCTGACAGTACGTATAGGGGGTACGATTAAGGAGGCAAGGTCCTAGCTACGACAAGATTGTACGCAAGTGTTTATGAGTTCAGGCCCCTCTCGGAGGAGGTAAAAGCCCTATGTCTTGGTGCCCAGAGGCGGTCGACTGGAATGTATGAGTGTGTGTGTTACTGGGGGTGCGAACCCTTGTGCCAGAGGAGGGGGGTGGCTTATATAGAGTTCGCCAGGACCCCAGCCATCCCCCGTTACAAAGGGTTTAATGTACATAAAGATTGAGGCGTTACTGGTAACGCCAGCCTTAAGTGCCTTTAATGACCTTAAAGACTACGGAGTGAATGCTTGCCCGTTGCAGTTCTGAGTGACTTCTAATCTTCAACAGGTCGAGTGGTTTCTTGTATGGTCGAGTGGTTGACTGGTCGTGTGACTTCGGGAAGGAGGGGTACCCGAGTGGTTCATTGGTCGAGTGGATTGCACTCGACACCTTTATTGGATACCCCCTGTTGTCTCTTGAGATTCTTTGCTTCTAGGGTAGTGACCTTGGGTAGGGCGTATCGGTCAGGCCTATGACCCTACCCCAGGTCTATATCCTCATCAACTAGCTCGGCACTGGTTGAAAAATCTACCCGAAAACTCCATTGGCAGTTGGGACAACCTGGAAGATGCATTCCTCGACAACTTCCAGGGCACTTATGTCCGACCTCCGGATGCCGATGACTTAAGTCACATAATACAACAGCCCGGAGAGTCAGCCAGGAAATTCTGGACTCGGTTCTTAACTAAAAAGAATCAGATCGTCGACTGTCCGGATGCTGATTCCCTAGCGGCCTTTAAACATAACATCCGTGACGAGTGGCTCACCCGACACTTCGGCCAATATAAGCCGAAGTCCATAGCAGCCCTTACGATGCTC
Source organism: Triticum aestivum (assembly GCF_018294505.1). Lineage (NCBI taxonomy): Eukaryota > Viridiplantae > Streptophyta > Magnoliopsida > Poales > Poaceae > Triticum > Triticum aestivum. Next base: position 445,752,911 of record NC_057813.1, read on the forward strand.
ATGACCTGCTTTTGTGCGGGCGAGGATAGTTGGCTAGCTCGCAGCAACAACACCTCAAGTAAACCTGGCACGTCCAAAGCCAGAAATAGCAACGGCAAGCCTCGACGTAGTAAACACAAACATAGAAACAATGGCGACAACGCTGAAGACACGACCGTTAATGCCGGATTCAGTGGCTCCAAATCCGGTCAGCGGAAGAAGCCATTTCAAAGAAACAGTCCAGGCCCGTCCAACTTGGACCACATACTTGACCGTCCATGTCAAATCCATGAAACCCCCGATAAACCAGCCAATCATACCAACAGGGAATGCTGGGTCTTCAAACAGGCCGACAAGTCAAACGCCGAAAGCAAAGAGAGGGGGTTGCAAAGTGATGACGATGACGAGGAGCCCCGGCCACCGAGGATAGGAGGACAAAAGAAATTTCCTCCACAAGTCAGAATGGTGAATATGGTATATGCCACCCATATCCCCAAGGGGGAGCGGAGACTCGCACGCAGGGACGCCTACGCGATGGAGCCAGGCACCCCAAAGTACAACCCACGGCCATCCTGTCTGATCACTTTTGATCGCAAGGACCATCCGACCAGTGTCCGTCACATCGGTTTAGCCGCACTGGTGCTCGACCCAATCATTGATGGATTCCACCTCACACGAGTCCTTATGGACGGTGGAAGCAGCCTGAACCTACTCTATCAAGATACAGTTCGAAAGATGGGTATCGATCCTTCAAGGATCAAGCCCACAAAAACCACCTTCAAAGGTGTCATACCAGATATAGATGCCTGTTGTACGGGCTCAATCACATTGGAAGTGGTCTTCGGATCCCCGGATAACTTCCGACACGAAGTATTAATCTTTGATCTCGTCCCCTTCTGCAGTAGTTATCACGCACTGCTCTGACAAACCACATTCGCTGTATTCAATGCGGTGCCACACTATGCCTACCTCAAGCTCAAAATGCCCGGACCTCGCGGTATTATAACAATCAATGGAAATACAGAGTGCTCCCTCTGTGCTGAGGAGCATACCACGGCCCTTGTAGCAGAAGTACAGAGTAGCCTTCTTAGGCAAAAGCCCAATTCGGCAATAAAGCCCCCAGGCACTGTCAGGCGAGTCCAAGATACTCTGCAGCAGGACCGTCCGGCTCGTCCAGAGCTTAGCTAGAAATTCGGCCTTCGTCCCATCCCCAATCAAGAAGTGAAATTCGTGCCGCGCGTACACAACTACGCACTTAAAATACCATGGGCATGGACGGTGGCACAACTAGATCGTGGCCCACAATGTGGCTCAACCGCTCCTGGACCTGCATACCTTCACTTTTTCTCTTTCTTTCAGGTTTTTTCTCTTCTCGAGGCCTTTACTGATAAACCTGATCATCGGACCCATTGTGGGACGGGTACACCAAAAAAGCTAGGGGCTTGGAAGTACAAGGGAATACCCAGGTGATCTCTGCTAACGATCATCATACATGTTTTAGATACCCGCACGCAGCTCGCTCTTGGTCGTGGCATTTCAAAATAGCCTTAGTTGCTTATCGCACTACTTTGCACAGATATGCCTCGATGTATCAATCAACTTGCAATGAAAAATAATCTGCAGCATTTGCTCATTACTTAAATTTTTTCCTTGTCTATTTATTTGCAATTGCACACGTACATTCTGGTACGCTTTAATTCGTCAGGGGCTTCATTGTACCTTATAACACGACAAGAAAGTACGAACACCTTCACGGTTGTTCGGCACCCCGAACTTATAGCATTATATGCATTGGCTCCGAATCATGTCTTTGGTCTACAGTTGGGTTGCCGGGCTCCTGTGCTTGCTATCTTACATTCCGCTATATCGGCTAGGGTAGTAAAGGGAGAACTACTACGATTGTGTCCTGGTTCTTCCGGACGAGCACCTCAGTAGAGAAAGCCGAAAACTAACTGTCATGATGCAGCGAGAGCTGGTCAGCTGTTCAAGAGGTCACCAAATCCTTAACGATTTCTTCCGCACTACGGATCGGTTTTTATCCGATCAGGCATTTTACAATACCCCAAGTTCGGTCTTCCGAACACAAGGGGCTGCACCTACCTTTCTTTTGTCAAACTCCTATGGCTAAATGAGGGTGATAAAGCCTTATAGTCCGATTGCCTGGTTCGTTGCGCTAAACACCTCCTTTAAGGACCAAAAATCTGGAGTAAAGAGTGTTTAGATTTATCCCGAACACCCCCATACTTCCTACATGGGGGCAGAAGCCGACGACTGGCCAACTCTCAGAATTAATTTAAAAATGGACGCACGGGAGGTAATAGTTCAAATAACAAGCATTATTTTACATAACGACCTTGTTTCATATTACAATAGAGAATAACAAGCATACATTCATGGGAAGATAATATCCTTGGAACACTGCTCCGCCACAAGGCGGGATCCCTCCAGGACACTGTCATAATACAGCTCGGGCTTGCGGTGCCATTTCCCTTCGGACGGTCCTTCGGTCATCGGCTTCACAGCATCCATCTTCGCCCAATGCACCTTAGCGCGGGAAAAAGCCATTCGTGCACCTTCGATGCAGACTGACTGCTTGATGGCGTCAAGCCGAGGGCAGGCACTAACCAGCCGCTTCACGAGCTCGAAGTAGCTACTAGGAATCGGTTCGGCAGGCCATAGCCGGATAATCAAATCCTTGAAAGCTAGTCCGGCCTCCCTATGCAGCTCGACCAGCTGCATCAGCTGATCGGTAAAGGGTACTGGGTATTCTAGCACAAGATATTGCAACCAGAACAGCTTCTCCGCAGAGCTCCCCTCTTCGGCTCGGTAGAATTGCTCGGCGTCAGACACGCTGTGCGACAGATCCGCAAAAACCCCTGGAGAACTCCGAATCCAGGTCAGTAAGTGAAATCTTTCCCTCGCGTATTTGCTCTGCATAATACAGGCCTTACCCGCAGCGATCTTTTGGGCCTCCTGGATTTCCTGGAGGGTGCCTTGGGCTTCAGGCCGGGCTTCGCGTGCGGATTGGCAAGCCTTGGCGAGTTCGAACTCTTGATCCTTTATACTCTGCTCCAAGGTCTCGCACTTCCCTATGGCTTCTTGGAGCTCTTGTTGAACTTCAATGACCCGGGCCTCGTGGTTTTCATGAGTGGCCTACTCCTTGGCCGCCCTTTTCTCGGCCTTGGCTACCGCCTTCTTCAGAGCCTCGACTTCGGTCGTCACTCCTATTACATAACATGACATTTTTAAGTCAACCTAACTATTCACTTGTATTTAAATACAAAGAAAGTTCTCCCATACCTTGGTTATCCTCCAATTGCTTCTTTACTTGGCTGAGCTCCTCTTTGGCCCGCTCCAGACTCTAATTCAGTCCGAGGACCTCCGCAGTATGACAGGTTGCAGTCAATAATGACGCCTGATCATTCACATAGGTATTTCTTAATTAGTCTCCTGTGAAATATTTTTTATCCTCTGTCCGGCTTTCTTTTCGAACACCAAACAGTGTATCAGGGGCTACTGTCTATATTGTGACATTCTTTTAACTTCATTACTTACCTCGAATCCTGTTAGAAGGCTGGTGCAGGCTTCGGTCAGCCCGCTTTTGGCAGACTGGACCTTCTCAATCACCGCACCCATAAGAGTACGGTGCTCTTTAATGCGGAAGCACTTTGTAGCACCGCCAATAAAGTATCCGGCACCTCTAGATGGACTGAGGTCACCGGTGAACTAGGCGCACCACCTTCTATTGAAGAAGGTTGCTGGCCTGATTTCGGAGTCGTATTTGTCCCTGGAATTGTTTCTGGCTAGGGGCCGAATTTAGGACGGCCCCCGCCGTCAGCATCCATGGGGCTCTGCTCCCCCATGTGTCCGGCTGCCGAGGTTTGACCCTCCGACGTCGCCTCGACGGTCTCCCGAGCTTCGCCTTGGCCTGGGTCCCATTGGGACGACACCTTGGTGTTGTTCGCGCCTTTGGGGGAGGAGGCCGTCGGGAGGGTCTCGCTGTCCATCGCATCCGGGTCCAATGAATCTTCTGACGAAGAACGCTCGATGTCGGACCCGGCCAGACTCCAGAATGTTTGACTCAATACATTAATGCTATGCAAATGTGAGACCAGGCATATGAATGTGTCCGGGTTTCTTTGTACTCACGATTTGGCCAGGGGCTTGACCCTGGGTTCCCACTTCGGGCTGCTGTCGGTGGCTGCGGTGGATTCGTCTGGAAGGGAAGCTTTCCCCTTCTTAGACGTTTCGGCCTCCAAACGTGTGGAGGCCGTCCTCTTCTTTCTCCCCCTCGCAGGGGGGGACTGGATTTCCTCTTCTTCCTCCTCCTCTTCCTCGTCTTCTTTGGTGAAGGAGTGGGCCTTGGTGTCTTCAGACACCACGTCCGAAGTACCCTTGCGGCGGAGTCCACCCCTGGTCTCCTTGGCCTCCTTCTTGGCCTTCTTCTTCGGTGCCTTATATGGCACCGGGACCAGCATCTTCATCAGAAGTGGGCCGGCTTGTTCTTTAGGCAGCAGAACTGGACAGTAGATCCGCTCTGCCTTCTTTGTCCAGCCCTGGGAGGATCGTTAGGGAAATATTAGGTGTTTCCCCCAAAGTATACGAGTAAAGGATACACCTTGAAAACATATAAAGACTTACCGAACCTGCGGGGTGGGACAACTTGTTCCCGCAATCCTCGGCGGTATCCGGCCACGACTTGCCGGGCTTGAATAGCACCTTCCAGATGTCTTCGTGCGTTGTGCCGAAAAACTCTAACAAGGTTTGGTGCTTGGCCGGATCGAACTCCCATAGATTGCAAGTCCGACATTGAAACGGAAGGATCCGGCGAACTAGCATCACCTCGACCACATCCACAAGTTTGATATTCTTGTCCTCCATGCTCTTGATACACGCTTGGAGTGCCGTCAGCCCGTCGGACGAAGGCCAGTCTAGGCCCTTTTCGGGCCAGGAAATGAGCCGCTGTGGCGCCCCGAACCGGAACTCGGGGGCGGCGGCCCATTTGGCGCCATGTGGTTCAGTAATATAGAACCACTGTTGTTCCCAACCTTTGACGGACTCGTTGAATTTACCTGATAGCCATTTGAAGTTGGGCATCTTGCTCACCATGGCTCCTCCGCACTCGACGTGTTCGCCACCAACCACCTTCGGCTTCACATTGAAAATATTTAGCCACAACCCGAAGTGTGGCGGGATGCGTAGGAAGGCCTCGCACACGACGATGAATGTCGAGATGTTGAGGAAGGAATTGGGGGATAGGTCATGGAAATATATCCTATAATAGTACATAAGGCCGCAAACAAATGGGTGGAGGGGAAACCCTAGCCCGCGGACGAAATGAGGGAGGAATACAACCCTCTCGTGGGGTTCTGGAGTAGGGATGATCTGTCCCGCCTCTGGGAGACGGTATGCGATCTTCTTGGCCAGGTATCTGGCCTCCCGAAGTTTCTTGATATCCTTCTCCTTGATAGAGGAGGCCATCCACTTGCCTTGGGTTCCGGATCCAAACATGACTGGAGTGCTTTTTGGGCAGAAGAGATGGGCGCTTGGGCGTTAGAGCTCGTGAATGGATGAGCAGAGGAAGGAGAAGGCGTGGGTGAAAGAGGGGAATCCTTATCCCTTTATAAAGGCGGTTAAATCTTGTGCCTCCCCAATTGCCCCAAAACTCGCTTGGTCCCCAAGCGCCGCGCAGTTGGCGCGATTGGGTTACCCATACCCGTATTGATGAGAATCCCGTGATAATGGGACATGATCTCTGCTTCGACAAGACGTGGCAATGAAACCGCACCTCGAGGTACAGAACGACAGGCTAAGAAACGGTTCGAATAATGATCGAGCAGTGGCATGATGTCACGCTATGAGAAATTGTCAGCATATTGGACTCGTGGAATATTATACTCTCTACGGTGGTATGTGGAATTTGTTTTGCAGAGCCGGACACGATTCTTGTGTTCTAAATCTACTTTGGAGTATTCAGAGAAGGAACCCGCCTTGCAAAGCCGAAGACAATCTGCGCGCCGGACTCATCGTCATTGAAGCCTGGTTCAGGGACTACTGAGGAAGTCCGGGATTAAGGGGTCCTCGGATAGCCGGATTATATGCGTATGCTGGATTGTTAGACTATGAAGATACAAGATAGAAGACTTCGTGCCGTGTCCGGATGGGACTCTCCTTTGTGTGGAAGGCAAGCATGGCGATTCGGATATGAAGATTCCTTTCTCTGTAACCGACTCTGTGTAACCCTAGCCCCCTCCGGTTCCTATATAAACCGGAGGGTTTAGTCCATAGGACAAGAACAATCATAACCCTAGGCTAGCTTCTAGGGTTTAGCCTCTTTGATCTCATGGTAGATCAACTTTTGTAATACCCATATCATCAAGATCAATTAAGCAGGAAGTAGGGTATTACCTCCATCGAGAGGGCCCAAACCTGGGTAAACATTGTGTCCCCCGCTGAGGGAGTCCTGTATTAGGGGGTATCCGGACAGCCGGACTATATACATCGTCCGGACTGTTGGGGCGTAAAGATACAAGACTCAAGACTCCGTCCCGTGTCCGTATGGGACTCTCCTTCTGCGTGGAAGACAAGCTTGGCGATCTGGATATTGTATTTCCTTCCTTGTAACCGACTCCATGTAAACCCTAGCCCTCTCCGGTGTCTATATAAACTGGAGAGGATGGTCCTTAGAAGGCCGACCACAATTACAATCATACCATCATAGGCTAGCTTCTAGGGTTTAGCCTCTACGATCTCGTGGTAGATCTACTCTTGTACTACTCATATCTTCAATATTAATCAAGCAGGAAGTAGGGTTTTACCTCCATCAAGAGGTCCCGAACCTGGGTAAACATTGTGTCCCTTGCTTCCTGTTACCATCAGCCTAAGACGCACATATCGGGACCCCCTACCCGAGATCCGCCGGTTTTGACACCGACATTGGTGCTTTCATTGAGAGTTCCTCTGTGTCGTTGCTGCAAGGCTCGATGGCTCGTCTCATTGTCAAGGACAACATCACCTCTAGGGGAGCGCTGGCTGTAGGCCAAACTCTCCGACTTGGCGGCTTCATTATGGCCGCCCCATTGGCTGTCGCGCCAACGATGGCCTCTCGGGTCATCACACATAACCTTCGCATCAATTCGGAGCTTGCCGAACAAATGGATCCGATAGAGCTCTCCTCCCTTAATGAGCTCTTGGACCGCGTCGCCGCTTTGGGAGTCGCTACGGACTATGACCGGATTGGGCTGAAACCCGACCAAAGGGACATTAGATCCCCGCCGGCCACCCATGAGATAGCGGTAGTGGAGGAACCACATATGGATTACCCCTCCATTTTGAGGACGAACCGTGTCCGGATCACCGAGCTTCCTGAGCCGAACTCCCGCTTGAGGGAAGACCTGGCCCAGATCTCGGACTTAGGATCGGGTATTCGGCCGGAAAAATTGGGAAACATCCCGGATCCCGAGCTGTCGAACTCGGAGGCTCCCCTGCCCCTAGGCGCTAGGCCAGATTAGAATCCGGACTCAGCCGCGGACACCCATCCGTGCTTAAGCCGTCTCTCCCATATCAGACAAGAGCCCCATGAGACAGTACATTGCTACTGGGCAGATTCCTCCTTGTGCTAAATAAGGTCGAGGACTGTCGCGAGGAGGATGCAGTCTCACTTTTCTGCAAAAACTGTACGGACAAAGGAATCCTTAATGCTATAAGTTGACGTGACATAGTACACCTTGCTGACTTAGCAACCATAGTACAAAAGTACTGTGCAATGGAAAGCACCTGGAAACCCAAACAGAATTTTGGGATAGCCCGGCTCTCACCAAAACCTTTGTTCGAGCTAAACGGGCGAACCCTCATAAGTCGGCCGATCCAATTCCCAAGAAGTCGAAGCCCGCCCCAGGGCGTGGAACCGTATTGGAAGAATGGCTCAATGGGCCATGTAAACTCCATAGTACGCCGGACACAACACCAACCCATAGCCTTAGGGCATGTTGGATACTCCGGCAGGTAGCAAAAAGTGGCGAGGATCTCCTTATAAGCCATAAAGCAGAACAACATCCCGCCAAAGAGCATAATATGGTACTAACAGTCTTCGAGACTTTCGCCTCAAACAATAGGCACAAGCGAGCTCATCGGAGCCCCGCTACAATCTGCCATGTGGCAAAAATAAATCCGTGGAATGACACTGCTATAACTTTCAATGCCAGTGACGAACCTCAAGTCCAGACAGTCCGGGCACCAGCCGCTCTGGTCCTTAGCCCAATAGTGGACGGCTTTCGGCTCACTAAAGTACTCATGGACGGCGGAAGCGGATGAAACTTGATCTATGAAGAAACACTCAAGAAGATGGAAATTGATAAAAGCCACATTGAACAAAGCGGCACAACCTTAAAGGCAATTATCCCTAGTCGGGAGGCACGGTGTGCAGGAAAAATCACACTCGATGTGGTATTCGGCACCCCGGAGAATTACAGGTCCGAAGAAACTGCATTCCAAGTGGCTCCTTTCAGCAGCGGATACCACGCTCTTCTAGGGCGGGACGCATTTACGAGCTTTCAAGCTATACCCATTACGGGTACATGAAGCTTAAAATGCCCGGACCTAATGGAATCATCACTCTAGCCAGTGATCCAGACATCGCACTCCGCACCGAAAACAAAACCGCAGCACTAGCCTTGGAAGCATTATCCGAAGCCCTAACAGCCGAAGAATTGACAACACTGCGTGCCACCATGGACAGGGACGACGTGATACTCGACAAGCGACCCAAGTCCACCTCATTTAAACCCGCAAACAAGATAGTCAAATTCCAAGTCCATCCAATAGACCCCACAAAGACAGCTTCCATCGGGACATAGTTGAGCCCCGCAATGGACGCCGCACTGTGAGACTTCTTACGCGAGAATTGGGACATTTTCTCCTGGCACCCATCGGACATACCGGGCATCCCACACAGATTGGCCGAACACAGCCTCAATATACTAAAAGGATACAAACCTGTGAAACAAACTCTGAGGCGGTTTTCAGAGCCCAAACGGCAAGCCATGGGGGAAGAGCTAGCCAAGCTACTTGAGGCCGGATTCATCACAGATATCAAGCATCCGGATTGGCTGGCAAATCTAGTAATGGTACCAAAGAAGGAAAAATCCTGGCGCCTGTGCGTCGACTTCAAAGACCTCAACAAGGCTTGCCCCAAGGATCCCTTTCCCCTCCCTCGCATCGATCAAATCATCGACGCCATAGCAGGACACGACTAGCTGTGTTTCCTCGACGCACTCTGGATACCATCAAATAAAGATGGCAGAGTCCGACCAAGCCACAACAGCTTTCATAACGCCATATGGCCCTTTTTGCTTCAACACTATGCCTTTCGAGCTTAAGAATGCCAGCGCAACCTATCAACGCATGATTCAAACATGCCTGGAAAAGCAAATCGGCAAAACAGTGGAGGCATATGTGGACGACGTAGTCATAAAAACAAGACACGTCGAAACCCTAATAGATGACTTGAGGCTTACGTTCGACAACCTCCGAACATACGACATCAAGCTGAACCCGGAAAAATGCGTTTTCAGCGTCCCCTCTGGAAAACTGCTGGGCTTCATTGTTTCCAATAGAGGAATTGAAGCGAATCCGGCAAAAATCCATGCTTTGTCGCACTTGGCTATACCAACAGACCTCAAGCACATCCAGTAACTAGCTGGATGCGTGGCTGCTTCGAGCCGCTTTATCTCTAGGTTAGGAGAAAAGGCATTACCTCTTTACCGCCTTCTTCGATGCACTGAACACTTCATGTGGACGGATGCAGCCGCAGCCGGACTCGATGATAAAGACCTTATTGGCCAATAATCCAGTCCTAATAGTGCCAAATATCGGCAAACCTATGCTGCTGTACATAACTGCAACACATCAAGTTGTAAGCGCAGTGCTCATCGTCGAACGAGAGGTTGACGGATAAAAATTCCCGCTACAAAAGCCGGTTTATTATGTATCCATGGTCCTCACCCCATGCAAATCCTGATACCCACACTATCAAAAAATAGCATACGTGGTCTTATGGCATCCCGAAAGCTACGACACTACTTTCAAGAGTGTTCGATTACGGTGGCCTCCGAAGTACCACTCAACGATATAATAAACAACCGCGACACTACGGGCCGGATCGCTAAATGGGCCATCGAGCTCCTTTCGTTCGACATAACATACAAGCCACGGCGGGCCATCAAGTCGCAAGTACTAGCTGACTTTGTCGCCGAATGGATAGAAGCCGAACTCCCTAAAGAGTACGACGCGTACTCTAACTGGATCATGCACTTCGACGGCTCTAAAATGCTGGCCGGATTGGGAGCAGGTGTAGTCCTGACGTCTCCCACCAGAGACACGGTCCAGTACGTCCTCCAAATATTATATACACACTCCAACAATGCAGCCGAATACGAGGCTCTGTTGCACGGTCTTCGGATGGCAGTCTCTATTGGCATTCAACACCTAGAAGTGCATGGGGATTCAAACCTCACAATATCACAAATAAACGAAGACTTTGATGCCAAGGATCCAAAAATGGCGGCCTACCGTAATGCCATCCTCAAAATGTCAGCTCGGTTCGAGGGACTCGAATTCCACCATGTGGCTCGAGAAAACAATCAAGCGGCAGACATCCTCGCCCGCATCAGCGCTAAACGCGACCCTGTCCCACCCAACATATTCCTGGAAAGGTTGTTCAAGCCATCCGTGATATGGGAAGGGGAGTCCGACAATACTAGCATGGATCCGAATACATCCCCAGATTCCGAACTATCAGACGTAATCGGAGGCTCTACCACCGAAATAACATCCTCGGCCCACGAAATCATGGCCGTAATTGCCCCGTGGACTGAGCCTTTCTTGGCCTACCTAAATAGGCACGATCTCCCTAAAGACCAAAATGAGGCACGCTGCATCGTCCGGCGTTCTAAAGCTTACAAAGTCCATGAAGGGAAACTCTATAAGAAAAGTGCGACCGGAGTGCTCCAAAGGTGCATCTCCGAAGAGGAAGGGCGGCAGCTCTTGGCTGAAATCCATGCTGGACTGGGTGGGCACCATGTCGCGGCTCGAGCACTAGTCAGCAAGGCCTTCCGTATAGGTTTCTATTGGCCGACGGCCCGAGCAGACGCACAGGACCTTGTCCAACACTGCGTCGGCTGCCAGCTCTTTGCCAATCAGAGTCATATGCCCCCTACCACTCTCCAAACAATCCCCATAACTTGGCCCTTCGCGTTCTGGGGGCTGGATATGGTTGGACCCCTTAAAGGGGGAAGCCACAAGAAAAAATACTTATTGGTCATGGTAGACAAGTTCACCAAATGGATAGAAGCCAAACTAGTCAAAACGGCCGAATCCGGGCCAGTAATAGACTTTATATCCGGGGTTGTACACCGATACGGTGTCGCCCACAGCATCATCACCGATAATGGTTCAAATTTCACAGCCGATGAAGCGAAAGCTTGGTGCGGCAAAATGGGCATTAAGCTCGACTACGCTTCCGTCTACCATCCTCAAACAAACGGCCAGGTCGAATGGGCAAACGGTCTCATCATGAGCGGCATCAAACCCAGACTAGTGCGATCCTTGACAAAGTCGGACACGCACTGGGTCAAGGAGCTCGACTCCATACTCTGGGGGCTGCGGACCATGCCGAATCGCACCACCGGATATACACCATTTTTATGGTGTACGACACGGAAGCAGTACTACCCTGCGACATAATACATGATTCGCCACGCATACGCATGTATGAAGAGAAGGAAGCCGAGTTAGATCGGCAGGATAACTTGGACGCCCTGGAGGAGGAGCGCGACATCATGAAAGCCCGCTCCGCATTCTATCATCAACAGGCTCGACGATACCAAAGCAGAGAAGTGCGGGCCAAAACTTATAATATTGGTGAGCTCGTTCTACGCTTACCGGAGAATAAGAAGGACAAGATCAAACCCAAGTGGGAAGGTCCCTTTGTCATTGACAAAGTTCTCATCGGAGGAGCGTACCGCTTATGTAATGCGTCCGATAACAGACTCGAGCCGAACCCATGGAATGCGGCCAGACTCCGGAGATTCTACGCCGAGCGCCGAACTCAGTGTTTGTCTCCTTACCCCCTCCTTTTTAATTATGCTCCCTCCCTTTTCCTTTCTCGACCTTTTTTCTCTTCACACAAAGTATTTAATACAGTACAGACTCCCGGATTACTCCGGCCGCACTATGTGTGTAAGCAATACCTGGGGGATTCCTATATGGAAGCTAAACATAATTACTCTAAAGGCTTTTTGCCCATCACATATGCGTTTCTTTTTCCATGTGTGCCTTTTCTTCACCATTATATGCATCGATATGACTTAAGATGTGGCCAAGCTGGGTTTCCTGGCTCTTGTGTTTATGCCCTACGTTCCCGTTAATTCGGCTAGGGCATAAGGGGAGCACCTCTGCGATTGTTACTACCGGTTCAGCCGGATGTGTACCTCAGACTGGGTGAAGCCAAAAGCTAGCTTCCTTCAGAGAATATTTGATCGGTGAACAAAAGATGTCTTTGTTTATCATAACGTAAATCCCAAGAAGTTTTGTATCCTGTGCCTTTGTTCGCAGTCCGGACATGTTCATCGTCGCATGCGTACCCAGGGAAAGGAACCCCTAACGGAACTATTCTCCCTGGAAGATGTTTCTTACTATCCATGTAATATAACATAACTAGTTGGGTACTTGTCTGTTCAAGCACTTATGACCCCTACACCTGGTTTCCACACATACCCCGGTTCTGAATAACTGAGCGGGTATTTGGAAACACCCCGGACTGTCGGATCCGGGGGCTGAAGCGAAAAGGTCCGCCATGACAAATGATTTTAATCCGGCTAGGGAATACTAATGTACATTGATTTACACAGTCACTTGGACTGACTATATTCCTCCTCTATACCATCCAACAGGCTATCTAGCTTACAATCCTGTTGGGAATACTTTGCGGCTAACGCTACCTGGTCATACACCAGACTCACGGGAATTTCTTGCCCATCTGGCCCCGCCGGTCCGACTTCGGCCATATGGTTCGGATCCAGCTTTGTGTAGCGCGTTTTCACCATAGCCTAGGATTCTCTTGCACCTTGCCAACAGGCAGACACTTTCCACAATCGGAAGCGCCGCCATGCTCCTTGAAGCATGTCCACAAGCTCCCCCATGCCACTCGGCAGGAAGCTTGATGGCCACAAGGCCTGAGCAACGCCCTGCATCACCTGCCGAGTTCGCTCGTGCAGTTGTGAGAGGTCTTGCAGTAAATCGCCTGCAGATGCGGGCATCTCCTCCTTAGGGCGACCCGTTAACATTCCTACAAGCAAAACTCTTTCAATACACTTCCTCGCCGAACTATGCTACAGTTCATCTAGGCACTTACCATAAATGCCGCGTCGAAGCCTTTTGTTCTCCTTCACGGAGTCCGCCAGTTGCGCGTGGACGTCTTTCAATTCCACGTCTAGCCGAACATTGGCATCTTGAAGATTATTCTTCTCCTGCTTAACTTGCGTAAGAATGCGCTCGCCAGCCTTTAGCTGCCTCTGGAGATGCGACTCGTCATCCCTTCCGCTCTCCGGATTCACCCTGGGGTTGTCTGCAGAATTTTCTATTAGACTCGTCATACCAGCCACTTACTAACACAACAAAAAAAAGACACATCCGTGACATTTTGGGCCGAACGAATTTTTTTCTATCATACATATGACACTTCTATGACGATAATTGTGACAAAACCCGGTATCATCATAGATGTGGTGGGCTCCTACTTCTATGACAAAAAATCATGATAGAAAATGGGCTTTTCGTCCTGGGCAGGCCGGAGACGCAGCTGCATGACATTCTTTGGGTCGTCCATGACGGAAAAAATCATGGTAGAAGCGAGGGCGAGGAAAATTTCAGGGAGTTCCCGGTTACGGTGGGAGGTCGGGGGCCGAGCGATGCGCGTTTCTCTCGTACACGTACGCGCGTGTGTGTGATGCATTGTCTCTAACTGAACCCGAGCGAGGCGTTGGGCTCTAACTGAACCCGAGCGATTGCACTACAGGCTACGCATTACTGAACCCAAGCGATCGATCGATGGCTGTTAACTGAACCCGATCGAGCGATACCTTTGCTATTGCTGCTAACTGAAGCCGATCGATTGGATGAACAGTGAGCGTTGTGGGGGGGGGTTGGATGAACAGTGAGCGGTGGCGTTGCCTCTGGATGAACAGGACCCCGTGGTGTGGAGGTCTGGATGAACAGGACGACCCCGTGGAGGGCTGGATGAACAGTAGACGGTGGAGGGGTGGATGAACAGGACCCCGTGGTGTGGAGGGCTGGATGAACAATAGACGATGGAGGGGTGCCCATGGAGGGGTGGATGAACAGGACCCCATGGTGTGGAGGGCTGGATGAACAGTAGACGATGAAGGGGTTCTCGTGGAGGGGTGGTTGAACAGTAGCCGGTGGAGTAGCGCGCGGTGGAGGCTGGATGAATAGGAGCCCGTGGAGGCTGGAGGAGGTCGACGGTAGCCTGTGGAGGCTGGAGGAGGTCGAGGTGGAGATGAACAATATCCTGTGGAGTCCTGTTTTGCCGTACGCCACACCCCTCCTGATGAACAGGACCCCCGTTTTGACCGTAGCGCTCCAACACAAGTCTGTTTCGTCCGTTTTGCAGTACGCCACACCCCTCCCGATCAACAGGACCCCTGTTTCGACCGTAGGAGGTCCGTTTCGTCCGTTTTGCGGTACGCCACACCCTCTGATCAACAGGACCCCCGTTTCAATCGTAGGAGGTCTGTTTCCTCCGTTTTGCGGTATGCCAGACCCCTCCTGATGAACAGGATCCCATTTCAAACGTGGCCAGTAGAACACAAGGCCGTTTCCTCCGTTCTGCGATACACCAGGCCTTGTTTCCATCGCCTGTTCCGTCCAAGCCCTCCCGATGAACACGACCACGCATTCCATTGCCTCCCGATGAACAAGACGCATTCTGTTGCCTCCCCATGAACACGACGACGACGCTGTTTCTCTGTTCCGACCCAGCCAATGTACACGAGCCCTGGCCGTACGTATATATGCGCGAGTAGGCGTTTGAGACCGCGCCCGTATGTACACATACGTGGCCGTATTTTCTTTCTTGCACCCTAGC
The DNA here is from genome assembly GCF_018294505.1 of Triticum aestivum. Classification (NCBI taxonomy): domain Eukaryota; kingdom Viridiplantae; phylum Streptophyta; class Magnoliopsida; order Poales; family Poaceae; genus Triticum; species Triticum aestivum. The sequence continues at coordinate 445,768,053 of NC_057813.1, forward strand.
CGTTGTACGTACATGTACATGCTATGTGCGCGCCACTACTACGACACGTGCGCGCCTCTACATCCACCAGCATATATGTACGTACATGTTCGCGACCAGAATGACAACTCTACGTACGCTTCGACCAGGTGGGTCTCGACTGTCAGGCACTTCCTTATGTGCGAAGAGGTAGCTGGTGGGTCCCAGCAGTCAGGGGGGCAAATCATTTTTTTCAGACGCACTTCCTTGTGTGCGAAGATGTAGATGGTGGGTCCCAACAGTCAGGGGGGCGAATCGTTTTTTTGCCCGGACGCACTACCTTGCGTAAGAAGAT